>NW_028251476.1:0-192098 GCF_964263255.1 Lissotriton vulgaris | reverse complement strand
ATTTCACCACCCTTACTTGTATTAAAACACTTCAATGTTGAATCAGCTTAAGTGAGATTCAAACCAGGAAATCAATGCAACTTCAATACTCTTCTTCTTAATAATCAATACAGTATTTGTCTGGAAGGGAGGTGAATGTATATCAAATCATTTGTTCTATTTTGTTTAGTTGGTGACAAACTTGTTAATAGCAATTGGCTTCTCTAATACCTGGTAATTTCTGTTTAGAGTTCGTAATTGAGAAATGGTGTCCCTCTACCCACAGAGATGAAGGGGAGGGGGGGAGTCAGGCCCAACTGATATTTCAGCTTCAGACAACTGATGTTGTGAGATGTTAAAGATAGGGACTGTTTGTTTTGAGTTCACCACGCGTAATATTGATTGCGGGTTTGTCTGAAGCCAGGGGCATACTGGTTCCCCCGGGTCCTTTTTCTGCTGATACGAGCAGCAACGTTTCCATATTTATCTTTAAAATATAGATAAGTATCTCGGTGGGTGTTGCAAATCAGATGGGATATATTCATGAAAGTCACTAATCACTCGGTAAAGCGAGTTTGCCACACTGAAGATGGCCGCCGTGTATTTTACATATGACAACACGCACTTATCGCGCCACACCTCGGGCCCCTTTTTTTGCCGATACGAGCAACAATGTTTTCATATTTATCTTTATAATAAAGATAAGTATCTCCGTCTTTAGGAAGTGGAATGAATTATGTTGACATATGAAGTATAGGTTTTTATGAAAGTTTGACTTTTTCATGTGTCTATATGTGATTCATTTACAATATGTTTGTACCCTTTACCACTTTATTTACAAGAAAATCTATGAATCTTTGATCATACGATATTCCCGTGTTCTCTACTTTTCCTTTTGTCTATTGATTCAATCAACTGTTGCATGATTTTAAAATTGTTTAAAATAATTATGCTATAAGTTCAAAACTGAGTCAGATTGAACTACATAAAGTTGTGACAGATAAGTAAGACTCAAACATCCAAGTAAAATCCCTTGTTGGCACACATTACCTGACAATCTTAGCTTTGCCCAAGCCCACAAGGGTATATTGGGTTTCCCACCTCACTCTGTCGCTATTAGGAAGGGGCATTCCCTTCCTAACAGGACCGCAACCCCATGCATGAATGTTTGCAACCGCTATTGCGTCGCAAAAAACTCCCAAATTACCACCCTCTTCAAGAGGGTGGTAATACAGTTGCAAATTGGGGACCCCTTCCACTTTGTTATTTCCTCTAAAAATATTTTTTAAGGGCCAGCAGTGGTCCCAGGGACCACTACCTGCAATTAAAAAATGAAACTAAAACGTTTCATTTTTAAAACATTTTATGCATCCAGTTTTCCTTTAAGGAAAACGGGCTGCATTTAAAAAAAAAAAGCTTTATTGAAAGGAAATCCCAGACATGGAGGTCTGCAGAGCCCAGTAGGGCACCATTCCTGGGAGGGACAGCCATTCCCAATGGGGTCGCAAATTGCAGCAGGCTCATTGAAATTCATGAGCCTCACAATTTGCAACCCCATTGGGAATCGCAAATAGTGTTAAACACACTGATGTGCATAGCAAATAGTGCCTCGCAAATTGCGAGTCGCAAATGCGACGCAATTTGCGAGGTGCTATTTGTAAGGTCATACACCTGACCCTTTGTTCTTTGATTGAACTGTGCAACAAAACACTGCACTCTTGTAATCTGTCTCTTGATTTGAAAGGAAGGGACTTTCTCCTAATAATACCACAAATAGTATAAAGGAATACCTTTATATAGAGGCGCAGTCTTAGGAAAATCAAGCCTTTGTTACCTCCTGAGGACATCCAGTCAGGCGTCCAATTCCTAGTTATCTCATGATTGGAATTTGGTTTGGTGACCCTATCTGGGCTACCTAAAGCTAGATTAGCTCTGCTTAGAACCACTCTGAAAGCTTCTGCCAGACTCATCGCAGGCTCCAGGAAACATGACCATATTACAACGGACTTAATTCTACTTAACTGGCTTTCCATTGAACCAAGGATCAGTTTCAAGATAGCCTGTCTGATGCACAAAGCTATTCACTAAAACACCCCTGTTCACTTGGCTCAAACACTTGAGCTATCAGGCTCTTGTCTGAACTTAAGAAGCTCTAATACTCTACTATTCAAACCTTGTAAATTCAGCAAGAAAAGAACATACAACTGTGCCTTCTCCAGGCTTTCTCCAAGAATTTGGAACGCCCTTTCTTGTTAGATCAGATCTAAGCCATCGACTGCTTCATTAAAAAAAACAATAGCCCTAATGCCATTTTCAATCTACTTCCATCCCCTGTGTGACAGTCTTTTTACCTTGTGTTCATAATGTGTTTGGCTGTCCTTTTGATGTTTTGATCTGCTGGATCTTTACAGCACCTACTAGTTGGGCCGATAACTCTGAATCACCTTCTTTATGTTTTTTTCCCCATGCTCCCCCATGACCTTTTTATGGTTTAGGTACTTCTTATGTTCCGGATTGTACTGTACTCATGCTGTTACCTAATGCCAACGTATGTTCCTTTGTCAGCGCTCTGATACTAGTCCAGGTCATGTTTGCGCTTTATAAACCTTTTCAAATACATAAATAAAATTAACCTTTCACCTAATTCTCAAAGTGGCAATGGTTTTTAAAAAGAAACAGTTAAAACCTGATGTTATTGTTTGGAACCCCAAAGCATGAACGAATTTAATCAATGCTTATTTGTGCAGATAGTTGCACGTGGTGAACACTGCCACTCATTTTTGGAGACCAGGCTTTTTTCATTATCAGACTTTGACCCCTGTACAAAGCCACAGTAAGTATCCTATTAGCTCGTTTTCGGCATGACTACTACACTATGGCCAATACTGTCCATACCTGTGATAGAGGGCGGGCTCACCTGCTTAACATACTCACCTGGCCCATATCTTTATGTATATATTAAACAGGCAAACCTACACACAATCAATTGGGGTTTATACCATTTGGATTTATACCATTAATCTTACCAATCCAAGCCACCGATACCTATAGTTCTAAAGGATCAACGACGTTAAAGAGAGAATAGGTAGTAATAATAACATTTAGCATTTCATAAATAATCACAAACTCAGAAAAATTAAAATTCGTTATCTAAGTAAATCTTTGAAAAAGATTATAAAACATGAACTCAAATTAACTTCTTATTCTGTTTAGACTAATACAGATTTAAACATAAACATTGCAAATGATTTTTATAGAAAATATCATTAAGCATTGGGTAAAGAAAGTGAAAACAGTACAATGACAAACCCACACTTTATAGTTACCTAGAATGGTGTGATGACCAACCCTGGCCATGGGCTGAGTCAAAGAATAAGAATCCCAAAGTACAAGTGCTAGCAGGAAAAAACAGGTGCAAGCCAGAATCAGAACAGGTTATGGACCAAATTGGATCAGGATAGGACCACCACAGGCTAAGATCAGCACCACAGCTAAAGTTCAAAACGCCAGCATTGTAAACAGTCTCTGCAGCTAACAATCGAACCCCAATTGGGTCATCGATCTCCTTCCTAGAACCCCGATTGGGTTATCGAATCTTCTGACTGAGTGCTCCGCCAGCAACTCTGCTCTCGATCACCTATTGCGTGCGTTGGGTCAGTGACAGGTCAGCTATTCGGACAAGTCAGACAATCTAACTAGCTAAGTCTACCCTAGTTATACTATTTTTCAGGTCAGTGTACCTCCCCCAAATGTTGCAAATGTGTGAATCCCACAATTTTATTGGACAAGAACGAGGAGTAGCCATCACACCATATTTTTCTCGAAGCAACTTGTCAATCATGTATTCAAGTTCTTTCCTCCCATAAGTTTATCTACCCATGTATTTTTATCTCACCTGGTAGTGAAATGTATCAATAAACATATTTAACATTTTGTTCAATTCAGCTCCCACTAGCAAGGCAAGGAGTTCACTCTGCTCTGCTATCCATGTCTGATTTGGCTTAGGTTCAAGGCTACAGCTTCTGTGGCTTCAGGACTTGTCGCACAGGCCCAGTTTCTCCAAAGATGGAGTTCAGCAAATCATTTAGGCCCATTATTTCGTTACATGTAAAAATAGATAAGAAACAGTTTTAGAGACACAAAATAAATGAATGCACTGTATACCACTTCTTTCTACTCTATTCCCATTATTTTATTTTAAACTATTGTGTTAAATGTTAAGCGAAAACAAACTGCTTAGCAAAGCAGCGATGCAAGCTTCTTGCACGTTAGGACACCGAACAGCCATCTTAGTTCTATTGCCAGAAGCAAACATTTTCCCACTAAGCATGTCACATGAGCATGACAGACGCATGTGCAGTAGAAAATCCCGCCAAGCAGCAGCCATTTTAGTGCAAGCGGATTATAGTTAGTAAAAGCACATTGGCAAGCTTCCCCTAGATGCCTAATATGTCATATAATGCAATAATAATAAGACAAAATATGTTAGTTAGTACATTAATATTATTTTTGAGAGGGTTGAGTACGAGCAAGTCACTTTAAGTGTGAAACCTTGCTCCATCATCTGTGCCCTGCATTAATCTACGTGTACGGTAGCACACCTCTAGAATAAAGATGTGGCTTATTGTTCATCCTCAGATTGTGTCCCATAGCAAGAGAGAGGAGAACAAAAAAAAGAGAAAGACTGAAGACAAGAAAGATGAGAAAACAGCCCCAAAGGGATTAAGACAACATAAAAAAGCCTTCAAGAGGGAGAGATAGGAAGTGCAGGGTGGTGGTAGCAAGCGTCTGAGTCAAGGCTAAGCAGCCCTTGTATATTTCAATCCTCAAATCTACCAGGGCCAGTGACGGGCTCCTAAGCAACTTTGGGCCCTTCACTTATTGTATTTCCGTTTTTTACAAATTTAGCCCTGAACTTGATGGGATGATTTGGTAGTGAATCCTCTAGCTCTTTAATAACTTGATATTCAAACTGTGAAGCCATTGTTATTATTTATTTGTCATATCGAATTGTTAAATTCATCAACAACAAACAAAAGCTGTTAAACAGGCACGGCCCGTGCTGGGCATTATACTGTGGTGGTGACGTCAGGCAGGGGAGGGTCAGGGTGGGGGGATGTAAAATACGGGATAAGGACCATTAGAGGTAAGTATCGGGGGGGGGAAACGAATTTCGTTGCCCACGCTTTATCACATTTGGCGATGCAGAGTGGGCAACGAACTTCGTTTTTTTTTTTCGGTACTTACCTCTAATGGTCCTTATCCCGTATTTTACATCCCCCCACCCTAACGCTCCTCTGCCTGACTTCACCGCCCCAGTATAACGCCCAGTATGGGCTGTGCCTGCTGTTAAAAGGTAGATAAAAACATTGCAAGAGTAAAAAGAAAAAACGTGCAATAAAAGAATTCAAATTTGATTGTTAAGAAAAGAAATCCTCAGGTTTAGAAAACATATTAGCAACTGGTAAATGTTAATCGATCAAGAAAGTGACCAGTGCTAAATGAGTGCATATACGAAAATGCAAGAGTGCATTTTGCTAGTCAGTGTTTGAGTTGCTTTAATCTTTTAAACCAAGTTGCTTGGAGGAATTTGGTCACAACATACACAACATACACCACTTTAGGACTGGGATAAGTTTGCATATCCTCGCTGCATCCTAATAATGTCTAATCCCCATAGCCAAAGAGGTGTGATCCATTTTAATCTCTTCTGACTGTACGTAGGGCAAACAAAAAAGAACACAACTGCCGCTTTCATCACTATCATTACATGCAGGGCTTTTATCATAGTCTGAGTTTGGATGCTAGAGGAAGAGTGCCTAATCTCAGTTGTACATACAGCTTCCTCAAGAGCGTAGAGCGAAATTTGCAAAGCATGTAAACATTCCTCAAATTTGTAGGTAAACTTTAGGTTTACAAAGGATGCTGTTAAGTTCCCCACAAAGGGTGAGTTTACTCTTTTGTCTGGATTTGGCAGAATAGTTCTTCTTCACTATATTAGGTGAATTGGGAGGAATACAAGTTGGATGACATCAAGATTCTTTTAGGCCTATATTGGCTTAAGACTCTTTAATGTACCTCAACCATGGAATTTTTAACACTTATGGTCTGGTAACAACATCTCGAAGGCTTGCTCTGAAATGTGCTAGTTCTTCGATGAGCCAATCTCTGACCCAGTATACAATAGCTTTCAAAGCTGCGTGCCCACTTAATGGTTGCAAGCCTAAATCGAGCAGCAAAGGTAGAAAAGTAGTGCTCTGAGACAGCCTCAACAGTGACCTTATAAAGGAATGCTCTGGGAGTGCAAGTTATTCTGTATTTCTGTGCCCCCGCGGATGCTCTCCATAAATTGCTGCACTATCTGAAAGTGCTCTATAAACCTCCAATGAGGAGAAGTTTGGATAAGTCGTAAACCCTTTAAAGAAGTTAGCTATAGTACATGCTTTGTACTTTAACAAAATCTTGCCCTTTTGAGTTTGCTACCCCCAAGTGTCCGACTCTTTTAACCTCGGCTTATTTTGCACCTATATGGCCACCTGGAGCTGAATACCATAAGTTTAGTCTTTTGTGTGTTTATCTTGAAACCATTTTTTCTGCAGAACAGTCTGATCTTCTCTGTAAGAATTTGGAGGCCGTTGTGTGTTTTGGATAGCATTAGAGTGTGGTCAGCAAAAAGAAGTCCCAGGACCTTTTGGGCTGCAAGAGTGGGTGAATCATTCTCGTTGTTAGACAAGAATTTTAGGGAGGCAGTAATGAACAGTAGGAATAGCATATGAGCTATCATGCATCACTTGAGACCCCACTGTCAATTTCAATTCTTCCCTTGGGTTCGCCTTTAGGGCCAGTGTTGACATGAGCATAATTTCTGAGTGTAGGCGTTTGATGATGACTAATATGCCGTGAAGGCATAGTAAAATCAGTGGTGGCTTACCATAGTTTATCCCTTGCAGCCATATCAAATGCAACCTGCAGGTCCATGAAAGCTATGTACAAACTGCCCCTTCCCATGGTCACTATCTTACACCTAATCAATTGAAAATAAAGGCCTGGTCTATTGCACTTATTTTGTATCTGAAGCCAGCTTGAAATTGGCTCAGTGTGTGCTTTTCCAACGTCCACTCGTTAAGCTTGGCTAGACTCTGTTTGCAAATGAGTTTTTGTAGATTATCAATTAGACTGATGGGGTGGTAGTTGCCTGGTTCGTTTTGGAACCTTGTTTAAAAATATCTGCACTCAAACATGATTCTGGGATTGGGCCTCCCTGCAAAACTCTGTCAAATAGAGTGCTAAAATATGGTACCCATATGTGATGATTAGAGTGGTAGAGATCAATTGGAATCTTATCCAAGCCCAGTGTCTTCCCTGATTTCTGGGTCTTAAAGACTGATGCCTTATCGACCACTGAAAAAGCAAGGTTAGCACGTTGTGTATCATGCTTTGGGAGTAAGCGAATCCGAGTTAGGCAGGAGGGATAATTCAGGGGCCTTTGCAGAATAAAGATCTCCACCCACTTGCATACTAAAATATAAGTCACTGGTTTATTTGTGTCCCCTCCTACCTTCGTGTCAAACTAGGTGCCTAAAGAGTTTAGAGTTATTGTTTTTGGGTGCATCAAGTAGCTTCTCCATAGTTCCTGCCTCCCATGTCTTTTTAGCTACCAGTGTGGCTTTTCTACATAAAGATCCAGGGGCATATTATCAAGGACTGGTGTTAAAACAATCGCCGTTTTATCGGCAGGAAGCTGCCGATAAAACGGCGATAATGGGCTTAATAATACGCCCTTGTTAATTCCCATAGAAGCCCATGTTCTGATGTTAACATGGGCTTCTATGGGAATTAACAAGGACGTATTATCAAGTTTCCTGCCGATAAAACTGCAATAATTTTAACACCGGTCCTTGAAAATATGCTCTCTAGTCTCTTTTAGCTAAACGATATCGCCTGATTTGACAGCTCTTTTTTTTAGAACAGCAGTTTGAGGTGAACCACTATTGAATTAGTATTAAAGTACTGCCTATTTTATTTGCTGCATGCCTCAGGCCATTATCCCTACACAGCCAATTGATGGGTTTTATGTATACCTCTCTGAATCTTCTGAACTGATTTATCTTTTTGATGAGAACGTAAAGTCTTAACCACTTTAGAGCTACATTTTTTCAGGGTATTCACAATCTTTTTCTACTTGATTACTACCAATGTTTAGCTACTTTGTTCTATATGAGTCTTGCAATTATTTTGAGAACACTTTAAGATTTTATGGAAAAGTGGGGAGGAAGAAGTTATGGCACACATTAGATCGCCTTTTTACATTATTTTATACAATGTCATGTTGTATATTTAGCTTTACCTATAAAACACTTAGGTTGACCCCGAAGCAAGCATCATAGTGGACAGTGAACCAACAAGCATTTGCAGTGCAATCGGTCTCGCCTTTGGGATCTTATATGTATTTAGCTATGCAACACATTAGCCTGGGTGCTGAAACATCTACTGTTCTTTAACATGGAGGGAAAGTAAGCACCAAACTGTGTGAAGCGCCAGGTATGGGAACACATGGAGAGAAATATTGCCTTTTAGTGGGAAATGGTACAGTCCAAAGCTCTGTTTTAATAAAAAATCAGAGCCTTCGCTTGTCATATCACTGAAAATCCAAAATTTGAAAAAATATTATTGTCTCCGAGTGCTTGTGGAAAACAATTTCTATAGACTGGAATCTAGAGAATGCTAAAGTGATTCTGGTATTTTACTGACCTCTGCTGGTTGTTTTCTATCAAGAAAGTTATATAGAGGCAGTAGCCATGAAAATAGAAAAAAGAAAGTCCCTCAGCAGAAGGCAATTCTGGTATTTTACTGACCTCTGCTGGTCATTTTCTATCAAGACAGTTAAATAGAGGCAGTTGAACAGAAAAAAAAAAAGTCCCTAAGCGGAAGCGGACAAGTCCCAGGGCTGATCTCCAGGGCCCACAAAGTACGTACACATATAAGTGTATACTAAAGTATATAAATATATACTAAAGTATATATAAGAGGTCTCGAATGTTTGACCTAAAAATGTGACTGACTGGCCCTAAACTAAGGGTTCAATCAAATTAAATGTTTTATAAAATGTCAGTGTGCACCCTGAATATTGAATTCTGAATTTCAAGGCATGGAAATATTGAGGACAAAATATCAAATACAAATTACTGAAAGGTAAGTAAATATAGGTTTTCTATACCAAATTCCACATATATGTGACTTGGTGGTATACATCTTAAAGGGGCATAGATGTGGAGATAGGGATGGTAAAACTATACTTTACTATGCGCAATTACCTTTTCTTGCCTTTTAATATTTTGTCCCTCAATATTCTGTTCACAATATTCTTGTATATCAATATTGGTGGTCTCTCTATTCAGTAGTACAACCCAAAAGGGCATATTTTGAATATGGAGCACAACAGAGACTTTATCATTCAGGACAGAAGTGTATTTCAAAGCCTTACGTTAAGATCATCAGTTACTTTGCCACTAACAAGGTCAAGCTCTATGACCATTGATTACACTTACAATCAATGGCCTGATGAGAACCTTGTGAAACCAAGCACATTGGTAATGGTCAGTAGATTTCAATGACAAACAAGTTATACCTTTCAGGATCCTACTATGCTGATTGAAATGATCTTTTACCACTGTAAAAGACACTTTAGAGTGTCAACCATGAAATACATTGTGCTAATGGCTGGGGCTGGATTTTAATATGTCTATTTATTTATCCCACCTGCAGCGGTGAGATACTCACCACCAGTTGCCAATTATTTTCGTTGGACCATAGGTATGAACCTTGAGACAATGCCATAAGCAAGTAAAGTCTTGCAGCCTGATTTAGAGTTTTATAGAAACATACTTAAATTTGTGGAGGAAATAAATCATGCAGTGGGTGCCCTTAGTTTACCAAATGGTTGGTATGGTAAAGGAAATTCCAAAAGAAGATTCGCCACTTTTTTTGGCACTACCTCCGGAAATTAAATTTTCCATTAGAAACTAATGATAAATTGCGCTTTATTCAGCATATGCCGCCTAAAAGGTTAACAAGCAGTGTGATGGGTTGGAGAAAATGCATTCCTTCCCTCCTCTTATAGAAAGATTGTATCATAAAATTTAAAATGGTCAGGCTGGTCAAGAACATTTAGATAGAAGATAATAAAACCACTGTTAAAATGAAGTCCCTGCCAAGTTCAAGCATAAGTACAAAGGGCCTCATTTATGAAAAGTGACGCAGCGCTGCGTGAAAACAGCAATGCGTCACTTTTCATTGCGCCCTCCTTGCGACACCAATGATGCGTCATATTTACAGTATGACGCATCATGTCGCAAGGAGTTACAGAAACGTCAGTATTTCTGACGTATCTGAAGGCGCAAAAGTGACGTTATACAGAAGTGTGTCACAAAAGTGACGCAACTCCAGCAATGTGTCCTTTCACATGGGGCAAGCCCCATGTGAAAGGGCCTGCGTCAGTCTTACGCCTGCTGTGAGGCAGGCGTAATATTTTGACGCATTTGAGTCCTAGAAGTGGCGCAGTGAAATCTCATTGATTTCACTGCGTCACTTCCATGACCCTTTCTTGCGTCAATACGCCCCCCTTGCATACATTATACCTGGCGCAGGTATAATGTGGCGCAGCGGTTTACGAAGTGACGCATCTACCTAGATGCGTCACTTTGTAAATATGGCGCAACAAGGCGCATTTATTACGCCACTGGTGCGTCACAAAAAGTGACGCACCGGGGGCGTAAAAGTGACGCACAGCCTCATAAATGAAGCCCAAAGTATTTTCAGCAAACTCAGTTTCTAAATCAGTCCGCTGATATCTGGCACTCTTCCTCTAAGGCAGTGGTTTTCAAACTTTTTAATGCCGCACCCCCCAATGAAAAAACATAATCATCGAGCCTCCTCAGAATTTTTCACAACTATTCTTTTAAATTGCCAATGCTTAAATATTTTTAGACTTATTTAAACACTACAGTAAAGTTCTGTTTCCGTTTTAAAAAGGCAATCAAATACATGATACTATTCTGGTCAGGCAGGCCTTACTAGCGCCTTCAATCATCCACGGTGTGATTATTAGAAGTGTGGGTTTTGAAGAATATTTGGAGTCCCTTTCCTTTTGAAACATACTCTAAGCTGAATAGAAATAACAAAACATGTTAGTGATTTCCCAATACAGAGCAGCCCACTGCCGCTCATCTTTTTCGGGTTGAAACAAAGCCCTATCATCAGCATAATGCTTCTTTTGGCGAGAGCCTGGCGCCCCTCTCCCCCCCCCCCTCATTACTGAGACCCCCGTAGAGGGACCCACCCCCCAGTTCGAAGACCCCTGCTCTAAGGGGAGTAATTGTGCTGCCATTTCAGAGCCCGCATTTCTGTTTATTTAATGTATAGGCTCTTACAGGGTTGATATTTATTGAACCTGAAAAATACTATTACGAATGGGTGAGGTTTGTACTCCTTTCCTGGGTTTCCAACATATATACCAGCAATACATGTGAAATCGGTATTTAAAACACCAAATAAGCCAAGTCGTACCCTTTTTCAGGTCATTTTCATCTACAAATTTCAGCTTGCTTAAACTGTTAACTATTTTAAGGGTAAACTGCAGAGGGGCTTACAGAAAAACTCGTAATTTCGCTCCCTGAATAAACTCCTGCTTCTGCAGGGGATTTTTTTGCCTTCTATTCTCGCAATCAGGGCCCTAGTAGCTGCCTTCCCCAGATAGTCCACTTGTCTTTGCTTATGACGCACACTCATTGTTGATTCAAAATATCATTATCGCTTTGCGCCAAACATGAGGCCTGGCCTAAACAAGCTGGCATCAGCGTTTAAGGGTGGATTAAGCAACAAGCAGCTCAACAATGCAACGCCTCGCAACAAACAAGTCAAACAATGAAACATTTTGCTCGTATCTATCTACAAATACCAACTGACGCCTTTGGGCGAGTCTGCAGTCACACTCGGTACTGCACGTTCTCGATAAGAATAGCTAACCTGAGGAAAAAGTGTCCATCTTAAACCCTTCACTAAGCAAAACTATTTCATGGCAAACCCGTGGCAATAATTCACAGATGCTTGTGTGTAAGAGAGTGAGATATTCTATTTTTAATTACTAGCTTCCCTCCCCTCCCAATCGTGATTGCTCTTTGCAAACCTTTTGCACATACTTTTTCCCCACATAGACATTGGGAGAGAGGGGTGGGGGGAGAGTGAGCAGACTCAAAAACCCTTAGAGTGTGAAAAAGGCCGCTTTATTGGAACAGGTGCACATTTACAAAATACACAAACTCGGCAACCGCCTCACAATCTAAACCACAACCCAAGTTTTTGTTCGTTTTATTTCAAACCCCAAACCCCGCCCCCACCCCACACCCTCCATCACACCCACCCCCACCCGTACATACCCAACACAAAACCATACAAACCCCAATAACATTATAACATTATAACATCACCTAATAAATATAAAATCTTACATCTCTGAATATAAACCAACTGAACATATCCCCCGAGCCATATTCTCCGAACCCCTACCTCAATCAGTCTGAACCATCCCCAAACAAGAACCGATACAACTAACGGGTCCAACTTGGCCCAAAACTGACGATCACATAGCAAAACCGCCACGCACCTGTTCCAAGCGACAAAGGAACAACGTAAAACCCTATGAACACATGTTTCAAACAGCAGCCAAAGAAATAAATAAATAATAGACAGGAGACCCCCGAAAAGAGGGAGGGAGGGAGGGACAAAAAATTCTAAGCTCAACCGGCCACCAGGTCACCAAGCCTAAAATGGTGCCCGGAGCGAGGAGCCCCGCCCATTTATAGGTGAGCGCACAATACAACTAAAACCAGCCCAAAAACGCCCAAAAAGAACCTGCTAGAAGAAATACCCCCACCCAGATCTCCCAAACCGCCCGGGGGAGGAGACCTCCCGGGGGTCGGCTGCCCTCCCCCAAGCCCCCCTTGGGAGAGAGGGGTGGGGGGAGAGTGAGCAGACTCAAAAACCCTTAGAGTGTGAAAAAGGCCGCTTTATTGGAACAGGTGCACATTTACAAAATACACAAACTCGGCAACCGCCTCACAATCTAAACCACAACCCAAGTTTTTGTTCGTTTTATTTCAAACCCCAAACCCCGCCCCCACCCCACACCCTCCATCACACCCACCCCCACCCGTACATACCCAACACAAAACCATACAAACCCCAATAACATTATAACATTATAACATCACCTAATAAATATAAAATCTTACATCTCTGAATATAAACCAACTGAACATATCCCCGAGCCATATTCTCCGAACCCCTACCTCAATCAGTCTGAACCATCCCCAAACAAGAACCGATACAACTAACGGGTCCAACTTGGCCCAAAACTGACGATCACATAGCAAAACCGCCATCCAGAAAGCCGTGGGGTGAAGGACTGGTCCGGAGAGAGCCCCACCTTTCTGCCCCCCACACCGACCTAAAACAGGGGGGGGAGGGGGGGGGGGGGGGGAAGGGGGTCGAGGGAGAGTACATAAGAAAAAAGAGGGGGAACTAAAAACAACAGCACCGACTACCACTTATTCACCAACAAACTGTTGCACAGCCAAACAGCGAGATAGAACCTCCCGCAACTCCAGCAGATATAGGTCCATACCCATACGAGACAAATGGACACCGTCTCCCCTAAAAAACTCCACCGCATCATATTTAATGTCACTATGAACGATGCGACCGAAACCCAAGTCCCTACAAAAACGGGAAACCTCCAGATTCACCTTCCTCCGAGATTTATCCACCGCCTTCGGTTTCACCGCATACCTCCAAACCCTCCGCGGCACCATTTCCGTCCAAATGACATGACAACCCGACCACTGGCTGTGCAATAAGGCCAAATCCTTCTTGATCGCCCGAAGCAGGACAACCCCTTTAACGGAACCCATGTCATTTTCACCCAAATGAAGCACCAAAACATCCGGGCAAACCCCACCTACCAACCAAGAATTCAAGGCAGGGATAAGTTCCTTCCATAACATACCCCCCCTACCCTTCCACACCACATTAAACAAACGATCATTGAAACCCAATGATGAACCAAAATAACTCTGACGAGCTTGAACTTGAGCTCTCTTAATGAAGGAATGGCCCACGATCCAAACTGTAATGTAAGCAGCCCGAGGACCAGCCACAGAACCTGTAAAAGAAAACAGAATCAGACAGGCAAAACAGATGAAGACGCCAGCGCTCCAGCAGCCTCATTACGCACATAGCGCCGAAAACAATTAGAAGTCCAGCGCCCCAGACCCATGATGTCCTCCCTCGACCAGCCCCTGTTGAAAGCCTCCGTGGCCGCCCCAATCCGAAAGGAGTGAGTACCGTATAAAGACCCATCCAAACCAATATGTCGCAGCGCTTTACGCAGCACCATGCGCAGTTGATAATTTGTCACACAAGAACCATTCGCATGGCGAAAAACTTGAAGATCCAAAGGCCCACCCGACAGTTTCCTCCAACGAATGGCCCATTTTAAAGGGCACGTTTCCGGAGGTGAAACCGACTCCAACCAGACACCCTTACCCATACTCCTCTGATCCGTTTTGGAGTGTGAGAGCCAGATGTGGACCCCCCGCTCCGATATTTGAACATCCCCCCACAGAAGGCCAGGGGAGGACCTGTTGCCAAGCAATTCAGACACACGAAAGGCTCCAAAAAACATCCACACCATCAACGTGGCAAACAAACACGCTTCCACTCGGTCAGTACACACAACCGGGAGAACAGAAATAACTTGAAACAGCCTTTGCCACGACAAAGGGGATCGCAAAGTGCGAATAGCACCACTCTCTCTAGACCACCCCTCCAACATTCTCCTACCCAACTCCCCAGCTGACGGAGAGTATCCCCACAAAAGCTTACCCATGAAGGAAACACCAGCCAGTTTACCGGAAATAGTAATTCTAGACAACTTCTTATCCATCAAAACCAAAATGAACTGTACCACATCCTCCGACCGTTGCCAATCCAGTTCCCGCCAACAAGCACCCGACTCCAAAAATTCCTTCCAGGCTAACTCATACGCTGTCCTCGTGGAAGGAGCTAAGGAACCTAAAACCAGGTGTAGGACCCGGTGTTGCCTACCGTCCACAGGTGGTCTGGCATGAGAGTCGGCTCCTCGTCTGCCTCCAAAGCAAGCCCACGGAATCTCTCCCACTGTGAACGAGACAAAGCATCCGCAATGTCATTGTCCACGCCAGGAACGTGCAGGGCCCGAAAACTAATATCATGTTTCAGACAACCTAACACAAACACTCTCAGAAGCTTCAAAATCTGGGGATCTCTGGCCGACTGTTTGTTAATCACCTGAACCACAGCCATATTATCGACCCGAAAGAGGACCTTTTTGTGGGCCAACTCCGCCCCCCACAGTGTGACCGCAACAACCACAGGAAAAAGTTCCAGAAAAGCAATACTCCTACCACCATTCTTCCATTGTATGGGCCACTGTTGAGCACACCACTTTCCTTGCCAGTAGAGACCAAAACCCTCACTACCAGCGGCATCAGAGAAAATCTGTACCTCCCAACACCAATCCACCTCCCAACACAAAGGCACACCATTGAAGGAACGTAAGAAGAAGACCCACATACGTAAGTCCTCTTTCACCCCCGCAGACAGCCTCACCCTATGATGTGGAAGGGAATGACCAGACAAAGCTCTGCCCAACCGCCTACAGAAAGTCCTACCCGCCCGAACCACTCTGCAGGCAAAATTCAGGTGTCCCAGCAAAACCTGTATCTCTCTTACAAACACCTTCTCTTTCCCCAACATAGTTCCAACCAACTCAAGCATTTTCTGTTTCTTGTCCAACGGAAGACGAGCCTGCATCAAATGAGAGTCAAGCTCAATCCCCAAAAAAGACATGGTCGCGCAAGGACCCATGGTCTTCTCCGGGGCCAATGGCACACCCAAGTAACTCATCAATGATTGAAACGATGTGAGAGCCGCTTGGCAAACCAACGAATTGGCAGCACCCACAAAAAAGAAGTCGTCCAAATAGTGAGTGACAAGGTCATGGCCACTCTGTGTAGTAAACCACCATTGAAGAAATGTGCTGAAAGATTCGAACAACGCACAAGACATGGAACAGCCCATTGGCAACGCCTTGTCCACGTACCATTTGCCAAGGAAATGGATGCCCAGAAGACACCAGTCTTCAGGATGGACTGGAAGGAGCCGAAATGCGGATTTGATGTCGCATTTTGCCATCAGAGCATCAGGGCCCGCAGAGACAACTAGCTGCATGGCTACATCCACCGATGAATAAGATACCGATGCAGCTTCCGTGTCAATGAAATCATTCACCGACCCACCTTCAGGCCACGATAGGTGTTGAATGAGCCGGAACTGACCAGGCTCCTTCTTGGGGACTACACCAATAGGGGACAAAATTAGGTTCACCAGAGGCCAATCATCAAAAGGGCCCGCCATTCGACCCTCACTTACTTCCTTGTCCAATTTCGACTATACAATGTCAGGGTGTTCACTCGCTGACCTCAAATTCTTGGACCAACGTCTTAAACGCGGTCCCTCATACCCCAAACGAAACCCCACCTGAAAACCCAGCAACAAGACCGACCGCAGCTCGGCAGGCTCGTAGTCCCGCAAAGCAGCGGCTAGTCGAGTAACATTAACCGGCGTACGAGCCTTTGGGCCCAGCACCGGATGAAGGCTTCCCTCCCCTGGGAGCTGAGGGTTGCTGTGGTGGCACGAAATTTCCTGAACTCTGTTGAGAACCCTGGGGTCCCGGAGTCCTAGGGCCCCAGCAACGGGATAACGGATGACTCTTCCTCCCACATTGTGAGCATTCGTGACGGAATTTACAGAACTGTCTAGTACAGGTCCCGGTATTAAAATCCCAACATGTGCCGGTAGGCGACTGGGAAGTAGAGATGGCCCCCACCCCTCCCCGGGTGGGACGGGACTGAAAGGGACGATATAATATAGGAAGACCGCTGGCTGTAAAAATGGTTTTACCAGAGGCAGACGACCCCATCGTTTGCTGCCAAAGGTCAGAATCCAACTCCCCCCATTTCGCCTCCGGATCCCAAGCCATACGTGCCCTAAACTCCTCATCATATTGAGCCCAAGCATAATCATTCCTAGTGAGCTGAGCCTTACGGATAACATCCATGTACTTAAATAAGGACACACAGCGCTCAGGGAACTTCTCACAGTAGACGCTGGCAAAGATTAAAAAGGCCGCCGTCCAATTCTCTATAGTCAAAGGGACCTTAGGGCGTTTCGCCAATTCAAACTCCTCCTCCTTGGAACCCTCTTTAGCACGAACCTCCCTGTGGAGCAATTTCAACAGTTCCACATACTCACCATTCCATATCTTTTCCTTCGTACTGAGCATCAAATGAGCCCCCAAAGGCTTCGTAACACCCATGTACGGCAACTTTTTGATTTTAAGCTCTTTACTGTGGAGTACATTTTTCGTAGTGCCCAAACCAACAGTGGACGTGCCACTATCCACCTTTTCACTTGTATTGACATCATCCCCGTTTGTACCTACACCTTGGTCTCGTACAACACGACCTTTATGTAATTTACCATCCTTTTCGGTAGACATTAAATCTACACCAACACCAATAGAGACCATATTGGGCCGCACGGCCTGAACCACATTCTCACCTGGACGTAAAAGAGGCGGTTGACTGGTTTCCGTCCTCCACGCCGGTCGTGCACCTTCGTCCGCCCTCCGAGGAGCCCTCACCGCGGGGCCGAGCACTCGTGGCCTTGACGATTCCACACGACTCCGAACCACTTGGTCCTGTAACATATCACAAGAAACATTAACATGCCCCCCCCCCGACACCAATTCACGAACCTCGCCCTCTTCAGGGCTATCCTCATCATAATCTAAAATGAGTGATTCTTCCAACTGAGGGGGGGCAGGGACAACCACTGAAGTCTGCCTTGACTCCACCGTATTTGAACGACCATGGGCCTTACCAGCCCTCACTCTGGACCTAGGCGGGGAGGACGACTGAACTCGTCTATACATCCCCCCGCCAGCACCACTGACAACCTGTTGACTTCCAGAAAAAGATAAACCAGTATTATAACCACCACGTGGCACGAGAGAGGTCGTACGTAACCCGCTCCCATGTACAACGTTGGATTCCACCGCTGAGGACGGGAAGGTCGTGCTGGACCCGGAGGCACCGCCCATGTTGAAATCCCTCGTCGGGACCATCGAGGTCGTAGTAAACCTGCGTGTGATGGCCGCGGCGGGATCCCTCGAGGGTATGGGACGTGCCGCGCTAGGCTCCACCCGCACTTCTCCTCGGCGTACCCGGGCTGCCTGCCGCCCTGCCAAGTCTGCTGCCGAAGGTCGATCTTCTTCCTGTAAAGAAAAAGGCCGGACTGGTGTGCCGGGTCCCTCACAAAAACCAACTCTATGTGCAGAAGACAAACCGCCAACAGTAAAACCGCCACCCCTGCCAGACACCATAAAACTTCCAGAACTAACAGCACTCTTCCTTTTTAAAGCATCGCAAAGCCGAGGCGACGGCGGGCAAACCTCCTCATCCGAGCTACCATCCAACACAGCCTGAATAATCCGTGAAGCATTTCCCTGAGGATCCCAATCCTGAAATCCCCCAACAGAAACCGCACCCCGCGATGCAGGCCCCGAAACCACCTTCTTACCAGGAAACTGAAACTCCCCCGCCAGCCTATAAAAAGACCCTTCTCTCTCCTCACATTGCCGAGCAACATCCTCCCCACTCACAACCCCCCCTACAGGAAGGTCTCCCACCACCTCCAACTGACGAAAACCCCCCACCGAGCCGCCCGCGGCACCCAAATCCCCACCCGGCATAAGTATGTCAGCCCGCCCAACACCCTCCCCCAAACCCATCTGGGCCCATTCCCCCTCCCCCAGCGAACTGCCACCCCCGGACACAGCTTCCCCCCCAACGGATCCCGAGGGAGAAAACAATAACGGACTCTGCATATCCCTCCCCACCGAACGAACAAGCACACCACGGCCCTCAGGCCCTCCAACTCCAGGATTCGAAACCAAAGGACGCGCGATGGGCACACCTACCGCACCATCGTCAACCGTTAACGGCACCTGAACCACATGGCGGCGTATAACGCTCAAAGGAGCGACCACCTCCTGCATGCCCGAACCGGAAGCACCCCGTAACGGTAGCTGCGCCACAGAAGCCACATCCAAAATGGCCTCCGCCACTGAAGGACTGGGTTCTTTAAGACCCAGCGGTGCCAGGGCACAACACCTGAAACCTTCGTGGGTAACCTGCTCCGGCGTACAAGTCACAGAGACACGGGACACTTCCTTCGGCGTCAAAGATTCAAGGTTTATTTGCTGCAGGGAACACAGAGATCACGACAAGTACACCACGTGCAACTTGGGGAGACTGCTTCAAATTGGTTCTGTGGATCGCTCCTTTTATACAGTTTTTACCCATAGGATTACATTGAGCACAAAAGTTTACAGCCTGGTTCCCACAATTATCCCCCAGAGGGGTCACTTTGGTCACTTTGAAACACATCAGGTCCGGAACATAAGTGCGGAAACATTTGGCGGTTCCCAACTGTAAAAACCATCTTCCCAACATTAGCAAATTCCAATCAGCAATAAAACAGATCGAAATAGGAACAAAGACAGGTGCAGAGGAAGACGGAGACAGTGGGGAGATCGGAAAGGGTGTAAAAGGGGAGGTATCGGGAAAACACGAGATACAGGCATCAAAGGGACGTGCCTAATGAGATGCACGGCTGAGACAATAAGTCCGTGCGGCAAGATGAGCCTCGAGCGGCGCCATCTGCCTTACAGTAGCAACCCCCTCATCATAAAGACACTCACAAAGAACATGTGTCTTCTGCAAATATCTTGGGAGTCCCAGGGTCGCGAAGCGGACAACGTCCGTTCGCTGGCTACTTGAGGGCAAGAGACAAAATGGATGCCGTACCTAAGATGGAACCCGTGGGTACAGATGAAAAACCCACATAACAAACGAACGGTTAAAGTTAGCACAGCGAAACTGCGCACACTTACTAAACTCGTCATTTGCGGTTCATAGATACCAGACTCGACCATATTCGTGCGAGTCAAAAACACCACTTACAATCGTCACGGAACCTCAGACGCTCCTTTTGCCCTCATGTAGGCAAGCACTAGTCGGAATCATATTCGATATTCATCAGACCATCGAGATGTTGCTGTAGCATAGCTCTGTCCAACCGAGTCCCCTTGGTAGCAGATGGCTGTCTCATACACGTTGTAGCACAGAGGCCACATAAGGCAGGACCACACTGCACACAAAGGCAACACGTGAACAGGAACACTACCACAACTCCAATGATCATCAGAATTTTCCAACCCCAAGTCGACATCAGGCCCCAAAACCATCCAAGTAGCGTCCAATCCCCTACATCCACGTGTATGGATTCGGAGATCTTATGCAACCTCGAGATGGCTTGATAGACAGTAGGAGCATTATCTGGAATGAAAATGCAGCAGCTCGAATGGATCACCTTACATACCCCACCGCGATCTGCTAAAATGACATCTAAAACCATACGGTTTTGTAATGTCATA
The DNA here is from genome assembly GCF_964263255.1 of Lissotriton vulgaris. Taxonomy (NCBI): domain Eukaryota; kingdom Metazoa; phylum Chordata; class Amphibia; order Caudata; family Salamandridae; genus Lissotriton; species Lissotriton vulgaris. The sequence continues at coordinate 171,463 of NW_028251476.1, read as the reverse complement.
AGTCTCTCCGCCTGAAGTTCTGTGGTGATATTACCAAGGGCACTGGCGGTAATATTAGCCGTCGATTCTACCACTCGAGTCAACTGTCTCAGGTTCCTACTATTGACCATAGGTCCCCAAAACGGGAGGAAACCCTTGAAAAAGTCTCCTGCCTCTTGACCGGCAGTATCCTCTTCGCTAATTACGCCTCGCACAACTCTAGTCTTATGATAATCGGCATCTACAGTGAACGTCGGAGGCAACAGATTTGCAATAAAACATGAGCCCATGAAGTCAGCGGGCAACCATGTGTATGCACGATCATAACAGATAAAGTATGTACCCTTGGCAGCCAGAAACACAGGGGACGAGGACATCGGCAGAATGTAATTTTCAGTGCAAGCACTTGCTCCAAGTCGGGCTTGTGATCTTCGGCCACGACCCATAAGACAAAAATTACCAGTGTGGGGTACGACCCATATAGGAGGCGAGCTTTTAAGCTGCTTCTCGCTAGTGAACACACTATATTCACCTCTACTTAGGACTCTATAAGCCTGTACCTCTTCTTCGGGAATAAGCGAAGGATCATAGATCTCACTATCTAAATCCTCTATTGCTATCGACAAAGGTTTTTGGTACGAGGTAGGACCAGAGTAGGGGGAACGTGGTTCTCGAATGGGGTGGAAACCCAGTGCGCTTCGAAACATTGTTTGAAATGCTCGAGCTGACCCTTGGGAACTATACGGTAACACCAGATATGGAATTCCCTTATCCGTAGTATGTGGCATCAACCCACACACCCAACAATTAGTAGTGTTAACCACTAACTGATGCTGATGGAGGAGCTGAATAAAGGAATTGTTGCGGAATTCTACACGTCTAGCCTGCTCGTGTTCCGGTAACATATGAAAGGAATGAGGGGAAACAGTAGAGGTAAGGTTAGGGTAAGGAGTAGGAGTAGGTGTAGCAGGTAAGAAATAAGACATCATGTAATACACCCCACCCGCCAATAATGCAGAAGCAGTCAAAAACAATACAAACAGTTGGAATATGAAGCATTTGGTACGACTGAGTTGCTGCAGCTTGAATCTATGGACTTGAGCTCCCTCCAAATCATTCAGCTTCGAGAATGCCATTCCCTACGACCGTCCGCAACGTTTCTTGACGCACTTCGTTCTGTGTAGCAATAGTCAATCCCTAGGAGTTCCTAGGAACTGACGGCCTTTAACCTAGCGTCAAGACCTACTATCCAGAAGGAAGTACGCGCGCGGCCCTACGGCCTTCAATACACAATATGTATATACAAGCACAAAGTCTCTCGGCTGTGGAAGTAAAAAGATACAAGGGAGGAAACTCAATATCTATATGTACACAAATAATTACAGTGATACGAAAGTCCAAAACTGATCACGGGAAACGGGGATAATGCAGTTGTCAATTTCAGCAAAGCAAGAAAAAATTTTATTTGTCCTTAGTGCGAGATCGCAAAGAATATCGGTGTTTCCCGGGACGTGTCTGCTCGTCGAACAAAGGGTCCGTCGAAGGGACAGCGTCCTGCTGATCAGTTGATTGTTCTGGTCTTGAGTCTTTTGCTGACAATTTTTCAACAGTGGCTTTCTGCTGCGCTGAGGATTCTCCAACAGGCTGTGCGTCGCTGAAAGGCACAAACGCCGGCAATGTTTCTGTTTCTGTTGACGCAATGCCTTTCCTTACCCACGGGTCTGCCGGCAAAGGGATAGGGACTCGCTTAGTATGGGTGGCATGCACCCAGTTTTTACGCCCCTCAAGACGAACGGCAGTCCTCGTGGCCAGGAGCACCTGGTAAGGTCCGGTGAACCTCGGGTCCAGATTATTCTTGCGTGAAAAGTTTCGTGTTACCACCCAGTCTCCGGGCTGGAGCTGGTGGCCTGGACCCTCCGTCTACGTCGGCAATGCGTCGTAAACCTGTTGATGAATTAACCTCAGTTTAGCAGTCAAGTCATGTAAATAGTCAATCAACATTGGATACTCAAGATCAGAAAACATTCCTGGCCTAGGAACCCCCCACACATTCGCAGGACGGCCGAACACTATTTCATAGGGACTAAGCCCTACTCGGGAGTGTACAGTCGCCCTAGTTGACAGTAATGCTAGAGGTAAAGCATCAGGCCACGAAAGACCAGTCGTAGCCTGAATCTTTGCTAGCTTTAGTTTAAGGGTGCCATTATACCCCTCAACTAATCCAGCTGACTGGGGATGATTGGCGCTGTGGAATTTTTGATTTATTCCAAGGCCCTTACACACACTCTTCATCACACTTCCAACAAACTCACTTCCGTTATCTGACCACACGACTCTAGGCATTCCATACCGAGGAAAATATTCCTTCAGTAGGATTTTCGCAGTAGACAAAGCAGTATTGTCTTTGAGGGGATAAGCCTCGATCCATCGGGAGAATGCGCAAACCACAACTAAAACATATTTCAGGTTATTGCATCGCTCCATATGGATGAAGTCCAATTGAATCACCTCAAAGGGATACGAAGGAGGAGCAAAACTGCCAGGGGGAGTTGGGGTTCCTTTGCCAGGATTGTACATTATACACACCATACAATTCTTCACCAAACGTTCAGCACATTTCGTAATGCCATCATTCTTCCACACAACAGCCAGCAACTTACAAATACCTTTCGCGCTAATATGTGCTAACCCATGTGCCATTGTCACAACGACCAGCACATACGCATCAGGCAACATCCATCTTTTCTGATCCGACAAATCAATCCAACAACCATTCGCATCCAACTTTCCCGTACTTTCTCTCCACTTCGTCTTTTCAGTCTCAGTGGCCTCATTCTGAATTGCTTTCACGCTCTCGATAGTATCTTCACACATACTCGATTCTGTGGGCCACCTAACCGAACTCGTCACATACATTCGAGTGCTAAGGTTCCGGGCAGTCTCCTTAGCAGTCTCGTCCGCAAACGCATTACCACGACCGACATCATCCGTCACTTTACGATGCGCACTACACTTAACAATCGCAACTTGCGTAGGCAAAGTCAATGCATCCAAAAGATCGTTAACAAGCTGGCCATGCTGTATCTTCGTACCGTGCGACGTCAAGAAACCTCTCTCTCGCCACAATCGTCCAAAACTATGCGCAACACCAAAAGCGTATTGACTGTCGGTAAAAACATTCACACGTTTCCCTTTCGCCAACACACACGCTCTAGTAAGAGCAATCAGCTCCGCAGCTTGGGCAGAATTCTGATTCAACCTTGCAGTCTCAACAACAGTATTCAATGTTACAACAGCATAAGCAGTAGTTACATCGCCATTCGGCAACTTAAAACATGACCCATCCACATACAAAGTGCCATCCGGATCTTCCAATGGGGTGTTTTTAAGGTCCACTCGACCTTTCGTTTCCTCTTCAGTCCTCAAGTAGCAGTCATGTTCTGCTACTTCATCTGACTCTGTGCTAATTGGTAACAAAGTTGCCGGGTTCAGAACGTTACAACGTTTTATCTGAATGTGGCTTGCCAAGAGCGTCAATTCGTACCCAGACAACCTCGCACTCGTCAAGTGCTGAGTTTTCGTTCGATTCAAAAGAGTATCGACTGCATGCGGAACCATCACCGTAAGCATATTATCCATGACCAATCCTGCTGATTGTCGGATGGAGACCGCAGCTGCCGCTGTTGCTCGTAAACAACTCGGCAATGCTCTAGCTACCGGATCCAAGGTCGAGGAAAAATATGCACATGGACGTTGCTTACCACCAAAAGGTTGCGTTAAAACACTCAAAGCACAACCTTCCCTCTCGTGAACATATAACGTGAACGGCTTACCGTAGTCAGGGGTACCTAACACAGGAGCCGAACACAATGAATCACGCAGTTCAGAAAAACTTTTCTGACATTCTTCCGTCCATGGTAAAGGAGTTGAAACATCCTTGCACGTAAGAGCCACCAATGGTTTCGCTAGCAATGAAAAATTAGGAATCCATTGCCTGCAGTACGACGTGATACCTAGAAAGGCACGCACATCTCTTTGGGTTTTTGGCACAGCCATTCGCGCAATCGCTGCAATTCTCTCTGGGGTCAATCTCCTTCCCTCCTTTGACAATAAGTGACCTAGATAGGTTACTTCTTGACAACAATATTGGAGTTTAGAAGGTGACACCTTGTGATTTAACTCACAGAGATATTGCAGCAACGACACCGTAGCAATTTTGCAAATGTCCTGGGTATCAGCAGCCACCAATAAGTCGTCGACATATTGGATCAAAGCCGCACCAACCGGCAACCTAAACGCATCCAGTTGACCCTTCAAGGCTTGACTGTAAATAGATGGACTTTCACAGTAGCCCTGAGGAGCGCGTTTGAACCGGAAGCTACGTCCACCGAGAGAGAAACCGAAAAGGTCCCTGCTCTCTTCGGCAATCGGGATGCTGAAAAACGCATTTTTCAAATCAATCACCGAAAACCATGATGCAGAAGCTGGAATCAGAGTCAGTAGCGCCGTGATGTCAGGCACAACAGGAAATTGAGGAACCACAATTTTATTTACCTCCCGTAAATCGATAACAAAACGATAAACAGGCGGCTTTGAAGGATCAGTACGTTTGAGGATGGGTAACACAGGGCTGTTGCACACGTTTCCCCGAGTCTCTTCAATAACATCTTTCTCGATCAAATCATAGATGATCGCCAACAGTGCTCGTTCACCATCAAGGGAGATACGATATTGGGGAATACGTGGCAGCCGCACATTAGATTTCAACTGAACAACATAAGGGGAGATATCAAGTAGGCCCACGTCATTTGGACCTGTTGCCCACAAAGACGCAGGAAGAGAACTCAATTCCGGTGGGAGCTTATCGAGGGACAAATACATGGGAGAGACTACCCTCTCTCCTAACGTAAGCTTTACACCCGCAGGAGAACAATACAAAGTTGCGTACAAACGTTTAAGCAAATCCAGGCCCAAAAGATTTTCGCCACAACCTGTGGTTAAAATCAACGGAGCTTCTAGCTCACGTGGCCCAATTTGAAGGGGCAAAGGGCGTGAAACTGGATTGCTAACAGGGGCGCCAGAGAATCCAACGGAAACATTTGTTAAGCCAGACAAAGGTGCGCCAGGGAGTTTCGAATACATGATAGAACTTTTCGCTGCACCAGTGTCCAACAGAAAAGGCTCAACGACGCCCGATGTAGCAACTGCGACGTAAGGCCCTCTCTGATCAACCGGAACTGATACCACTCCCTCTCCTTGTCTTTGGCTGTCCTAGTAATTACTGTCGTCAGTTCCCTGATCGACGTAATAATCGTCTACATTGTACTGCGCAGATCGCCCTTGCGATGATCCTCGTTGATCGAAACAGTTATTAGAATTAGATGAGTTGTCTGAGCGATCGTTTTGAGCACCACGACCTCTACCACGTGATATCTGCTGTGAACCACCACGGCCTCCTTTAGACGAATTACCACTATTACGTTCATTTAAAACAGGGCAGTTGAATTTAATGTGTCCTTCCTGTCTACAATAAGCACATTGATTGTACCCTAACGAGGATCTTTGGGAGGAGGAGTCATTACGCGGCTGCGATCGATTCGATTGCGACTGTGATCTATTCTGTTGGGGCGCATTCTGATTAGAACGCGGCGGATACGCTTGTTGCAACAACACTTTAGTTTTCAATTCTTTCGTCTTTTTGTCAGCACGGTCATTCTCCTCTTTCTCCCTATTCTCATAATATTGTGCCGTAGCCAATATCTGAGCTGAGGTAGAAACGGCCCATGCACTCTCTGAATTCTTTAATTTATTGCTCAAATCGGGCAACAAGTTTGACACAAATTTATCCACAAACAACCTTTGTCCACCCTCGGTACCCATATCCTGTCCACTATGGTCAATGAACGCTTCCTCAAACCTCGTAAAGAAGTCGGAAACACTCTCGTCTTTCTTTTGCTTGCAAGCTGACAATTTGTCCCAATTTACCCTCATAGCTGGCATAAGAGTCTTCATTAATGTTATTATTCGCTGAGGAAGAGCAGTAATCAATTGGTCGGGTTTAGTAGCAGCCACTTGTCCAGCATCTGCTGCTATAATGGCAGCCCAATCACCGCCTAATTCATTTGCGTGATCTTGCTGGCGAATCTTAGCCCATACCGGTTGTGGTACGACGTTGCCAAACAACATGTCGATATCGGCAAGATTCATTACCGTAGCATCTACGAGCTGCGATAATTCCTTGTAATACCCAGTAGGATTTTTGCGTGGATCAGGCAAAGATTGCTTCACCTGTAGCACTTCCGATCGTTTCCATGGGAGATGTATCCACACTTTCTGGAAATGCGCCAATACCGGGGGTTGAGCATTAGGATCAGCTGGTATCCAAACCGGCGGAACTTCACGCATAGGATATTGGCCAGACTCGTCTGGTTGTTTTTCAATATCCTCAACAAACAATGCATGAGGGATCGGAGCGGGACGGAAAGATAGTAACCGCTCAATAGCACGTCGGACGTTAGTATCTACTATCAGTCCAGTTGCGAACTGAAGTCGAAGCTCAGACAGGGCGGTCAGCACCTCGTCAGGCGCATCGGCCGCTATCTGATCATGAAGGAACTTGCACATTTCATCAAACACGTATCTCTGGGTTGGTATATTAAATTGACAAAACGTTTCGAGGACAACACGGGGTGGATTTCTAAGAGGGTTTACCATCCAACCCATCGCCATATTATACAACGCAACGCGTTCTCTATTTCCAGGAAGCTGACTACGTCTCTGAGGACCATCGGAACCAGCAGACCCATAAACAGGTCCGAGCGACTGAAAGAAGCTAGCCGCAAGAGGAGAATTGCGACTACGAACAGAAGGAGAAGCATACGATACAGGACTAACAAGAGAGGGAGTAGAAACAGTAGCAACAGCAGGGGTTAACAAAACAGGAGCAGTAGCAGGAGCAGTAGCGGGAACAGGAGTATGTGGAAGCGGAGGAGCAGTAGGAATAGCAACAGACAAAGGAGCAGGAACAGTCGGAAGAACAGGTGCAGGTTGAGGAACAGGCGGAGGAACAATAGGTGGAGGAACAGGTACGGCAGGGACCACAGGAACTGCGGTACCCTGTACGTACGGAGGTGGCGACTTCATAAGATAGGACATTAAAGGATCCTCAACTGCCTCTTCCTTCTTATCCGACTCCGTAGGCAAAGCAGGATAACATTTATCTATGGTCATACGCTGTAGTCTTTCAAACACTTCCTTATCCTTATCCTCCTTATCACGCTGGAACTGCTCAGCTTTCTTCACTATGGTAGCAACATTATCTCGCTGACTACGTTTATTCTGTCTGATCTCTTTCTGTCGGGCTTCTTTGCGCCACAACCGAAAGGCATCAAACATGGCCGGCCTGGATTTACGTTCGAACAACTGCATTTCTAGATTATCTAAGATCGACGCCTCGAAGCTACCGTGAGGTGGCCAACGAAGGTCGCCGTCTTTCTTTGTATATTTAATCCAATAATCATTAAAGGTAATCGGGCCTAGCCCATGTTTGCTATACAAGTCATAAGTAGGAGTCCCAACCGGAGGTATCGGACACGAGTCCTCCAGTCGGGAATCCGCACCACAAAGTCTAAAACAACTGAACAAAGTACTGCGACCAGGCATCTTGCACGCTGGCCGAGTTTCACAAACTTCAAGGGTTACGGGATTTACCAAGTCCCAGCAAAGAACAAAACCCTCGGTTTTTGGCGGCTGCAGTCGTCAAACAACACAACAAAGTACCAAGAACCACAAATGCAATGGAACCATGCAACCACTAAGTAACCACAACCAAGAACTCTGGGAGCGACCCACAAATACTTAACTCAAAGATCGATGGCATCACCAGGAAGGCCCGTCAATCGTCTCGCTATACCAAGGTCTACGCCAGGCGCCAAAACAGGTCTACAGTCAGGGCAGCAGTCCGTCGCAGCCGTCAGGAGGCGGGAATCTTCGCGGGAAAAGTCTTCGGGCCACTTATTTCGACAACAGGATCGATGAAGCGGAGTGCACCTTCCCTCGGAGATTTCACACGAAGTTCCTCACGATCGTCGGGCTTGGACCGGTACCACTGATGCAGCCCCACGTTGGGCGCCAACTGAAGGACTGGGTTCTTTAAGACCCAGCGGTGCCAGGGCACAACACCTGAAACCTTCGTGGGTAACCTGCTCCGGCGTACAAGTCACAGAGACACGGGACACTTCCTTCGGCGTCAAAGATTCAAGGTTTATTTGCTGCAGGGAACACAGAGATCACGACAAGTACACCACGTGCAACTTGGGGAGACTGCTTCAAATTGGTTCTGTGGATCGCTCCTTTTATACAGTTTTTACCCATAGGATTACATTGAGCACAAAAGTTTACAGCCTGGTTCCCACAATTATCCCCCAGAGGGGTCACTTTGGTCACTTTGAAACACATCAGGTCCGGAACATAAGTGCGGAAACATTTGGCGGTTCCCAACTGTAAAAACCATCTTCCCAACATTAGCAAATTCCAATCAGCAATAAAACAGATCGAAATAGGAACAAAGACAGGTGCAGAGGAAGACGGAGACAGTGGGGAGATCGGAAAGGGTGTAAAAGGGGAGGTATCGGGAAAACACGAGATACAGGCATCAAAGGGACGTGCCTAATGAGATGCACGGCTGAGACAATAAGTCCGTGCGGCAAGATGAGCCTCGAGCGGCGCCATCTGCCTTACAGTAGCAACCCCCTCATCATAAAGACACTCACAAAGAACATGTGTCTTCTGCAAATATCTTGGGAGTCCCAGGGTCGCGAAGCGGACAACGTCCGTTCGCTGGCTACTTGAGGGCAAGAGACAAAATGGATGCCGTACCTAAGATGGAACCCGTGGGTACAGATGAAAAACCCACATAACAAACGAACGGTTAAAGTTAGCACAGCGAAACTGCGCACACTTACTAAACTCGTCATTTGCGGTTCATAGATACCAGACTCGACCATATTCGTGCGAGTCAAAAACACCACTTACAATCGTCACGGAACCTCACCCGCCCCACCTGAGTGACGTCAGTCCCCACCCCCGCGGAGGCAGAAGCCGAACGCCGCGTGCAACCACGTTGCCTGGAAGCACGACGGCCCCGCAAAACGGGAGCAGAGGCTGCTCTTTCCCGCAAACCCACCTCGGAAACCACCCCCTCCACAGGAGAAAAACCACCTTCCCCAGCCACGTCCAACAAAGAGGAATCCAAAGAAACGGCCGGATCAGAAGAACTAGCATCACTCCCCCGCCGGGCCCTAGAACCCGTCCGCCGAGTCCTGGGACGACCCCGCTCACTTACCCCATCCTGCCTCCGACGTTTTGGGGAGTAACATGCTGCCACCACAGCCGACACCCTCGCAGAGGCCTCCCGCTGAGGGTGCGGGGTCTCCGTCTGACCCCGGTCACCAATGACCAGGTCCAAACGCCCCGCCTCGCTAAGTAGGCGAATAGCCTCCAACACTCGGTAATCCTCACCAGACATGACCACGAATCAAAAAGCACAAGGAAACAAGACAAAAAATTCTAAGCTCAACCGGCCACCAGGTCACCAAGCCTAAAATGGTGCCCGGAGCGAGGAGCCCCGCCCATTTATAGGTGAGCGCACAATACAACTAAAACCAGCCCAAAAACGCCCAAAAAGAACCTGCTAGAAGAAATACCCCCACCCAGATCTCCCAAACCGCCCGGGGGAGGAGACCTCCCGGGGGTCGGCTGCCCTCCCCCAAGCCCCCCTTACTACGAACCAACATTCTTTCAACTTTCAATTTGCTCCAAAAACCCAATGAGATTCGAAGCACTCAGGGGCATATTAGCAAGGTATTGCGATAATTATCGCTCATCGCTTTTAGCGCAAGGATAATTATCGCAGGCTAACGCTGGATTCTATCGCGGAGATAGCGTGCTATCAACAACGCTTATCTCCCAAGCGATAGGAATTCATGCGTCGGATGGAAAACAGTGGAGCATATTACCTAGGCGGCGCTATAAAATTATCGCCGCTTTTGCGTCCGTTTAAGGCCGAAAAGTGGCGATAATTTAAACGCCATATCAGCAAAGACACCCTATTGAGTGTTTTGCTGATTTAGCGCCCCTTACAACAACGCCCAGCTTTGCATCTCTAATGAGATGCAAAGTGGGCGTTCCGTGCCAAAATAACTGGAGAAATGTCACTAACTGACATTTCTCCAATTATCAAGCTGCACGCAAACAAGCAGAGCGTTAAGAAAAGTAGCGTTAACCACAGTTAACGCTACTTTCCTAACGCCTGCTTGTAACCTGACTTAGACATGTAATCCAATGGGAGGTGGATTACATGGCTAAAATCACCCTGCCCTATGAGCAAGGTTTTGCTGGTCGCAGTGTATTTCAATAACATGCACAACCATTTCATTTTAGTAAACCTGATTATATTGTTGCATTGAGAAGTATTTTTTAAGTAATAGTTTTCAAACATGATTTTAGAAACATTTATTCTTTCCCCCACACTGACAATGCCATTTGAGAACTAAGATGCACTTCAGTTGATTTGTGCACTCTCAGGGTGGCCTAAGTTTCTATTATACATGAACAACAATATAGTTTATTAAATCAAGTAAAGGAGAAGGTTTTGTACAGTGCACATCCTGAAGTCATGTATTTCGAGGTCCTCTTATATTTTATACTAAAAGAAAAAGGAAAGAAACTGAAACAAAACAAAACCTAGGATCACATAATTTGGGAAAGTGGGGAAGCTGGGATTAATCCCAGATTTTCTGGTTTCACATGTGTTTGTTTATTGTTTGTTTGTTTATTGGTAAACTGTGCGATTACTTAAAATCTTTACAGTGTAAAATACAATGAATTACAATAAAATACAGTGAAATGCCCATCCCCCCCTTCTCGGCCAAAACCAAGTAAAACCATTGGTGCAACTATAAAGTTACAAGACTGACCGTATTAACTACTATTGTCCAGTCAGGGCACTTTTAAAAGAATAAGAGTTATGTTTACACCATGAGACCACGCCTACTAAAGTCTGAGAGACGTATAGAAGTTCAACATCCACACTCACGCTGCGGAGCCAGATGACAACTGTTGGGTTCTGCATCAGACTCTTAGCCGACCCAGATTAAGTACCTAAATCCGATGGTTCCAATTACTTGTTGACGACTCCCTGGGTTAACTGTAGGCTGACAACTTTGGTGTGGCGGGGGGAGCACTAAGCCCACTATCGGGGCACGTCGGAACTGTAGCCTTTAGTTGGGAGTCGAGTGCCATTTCAACTTGGTGGATAAACTTGCCGACCCTAGCTAATAAGCAGGTCGTAGTTTCTGAGAAACACCAGTCCGAGGCCTCTCTGCATGTTCTATGGCCCAGATTCCGTAATGCCGGGCGCATCAGTCGCTGTCGGTCGCTGGCCAACTTTGTACAGCAACATAGCAGGTGTAGCCAGGATTCTCTTCGAAAATTGCAAAGACGGCAAGCAATGGCACCGTCCGTACGTGCCCAGGTTGGGTTGAAGTCCGCGATCCTGAGGGCCAAGAGGCGCATAAACAGAATTTTCTGTCTTGCTTGGGATGTTAATGAATCATGCAGATAAGGTTGGGGTTTGCCAGAGATATAGGACTTGTCCAGGGCCAGGGTTAGTGGGTTGTGCCGGAGTGAAGAAAGATCAAGCTCAAAAGAAAGGGACTGGACTTGGCGCTTAACAGCTTGTGCCCAGGCGGTATATGGAATTTCGTGAAGATGCAGGCTCCTTCCCTCAATTTTCAGAACTTTAATGGCTAGTTCCACCTTGGTATGCCATGGAGAGCCTGCGTCGCCAAAGACGATTTTTAGGGAGTGCTTTAAGGTGTTTTCGGGTGATTTCAGTACTCTTATATAGTATTTTAGCAAGTCCCCCAGTAGTACCAGCTCTGGTCGTTTCAGGCCTATTTCTAGTCTAAGCCTATTGTTCCGTGCCTGTCTAGGGGCCCGAAGCACCATCTTGTATGCTTTCACCTGGGCTGTTTGGACCACTTTCTCAAAGCCCCTGGGTAGGCTATATGTCAGTACGTGATGGTGGGAATCAGTTTAGCCCTGAGTACTGTCAACATTGGATCTGCAGAAGGACTGGCCAGGCCATGGATTAAACGTCTTAAAGACAATATTATTTTGTTTATTTTTGGTTTGAGCTCCTTCAGGTGTTTAACTGCAGTGGCCCTCTCAGATACCCATGTGCCCAGATAGTTCTAAGATGGGGTTGTGGTGATTCGGTGCTCCCCCAGTGACCATGAGGCTTTTGTTTTGTGATGGTATTTGCCAAAGATTACTATCTTGGTCTTGCTTACATTGATACATAGCTCATTGTCCTTGTTGTAGGTGGCAAGACTGTTTAAGACTCTTTGGAGCCCTGTCCTGGTGTGGTCCATGATTACTGTATCGTCTGCATACTGCAGCGTTCCCAGGACCAGCTTCCCTAGTCTAGGGGGTGCTAGGTAGGCAATTTCAGTGCTTGCCCTATGTCTGCTGTGTACAGATTAAAGAGTGGGGGGCCAAGACGCACCCCTGCTTTAAACCAGAGTTGGTGGCAATTCTTGAGGTTGTAGTTGTAGGGCTTAGTTTCACCTGGACCCAGGTCCCCTCATAAAGTGCTTGTATGGCTTTTAGCAGGACTTTGGGAATTCCCCAGGTCTCTAGTTTTGCCCATAGCCGGCTTCTGTTCACTCGGTCAAATCAATCAATCAATCAATCAATCAAAGACATTTATAAAGCGCACTACCTACCCGTAGGGTCTCGAGGCGCTTGGGGGGGGGGGGGTGCCGCTACTGCTCGAACAGCCAGGTCTTGAGCTTCTTCCTGAAGGAGAGGTGGTCTTGGGTCAGGCGCAGGTCGGCCGGGAGGGAGTTCCGGGTCTTGGCGGCCAGGTAGGAGAAGGACCTTCCTCCTGTGGTGGCTCTGCGGATGCGTGGGACGGCGGCGAGGGCGTGGCTGGCAGATCGGAGGTGGCGTTTGGGAGCGTAGAAGTTGATGCGGTTGTTGAGGTAGCTCGGGCCTTGATCGTGGAGAGCTTTGTGTGCGTGGGTAAGGAGGCGGAAGGTGATTCTCTTGTTGACCGGGAGCCAGTGTAGGTCTCTTAGGTGTCCGGAGATGTGGCTGTGTCGTGGGATGTCGATGATGAGTCTGGCTGAGGCGTTCTGGATGCGCTGAAGTCTCTTCTGGATCTTGGCGGTGGTTCCGGCGTAGAGGGCGTTGCCGTAGTCCAGTCGGCTGGTGACGAGGGCCTGGGTGACGGTCTTCCTGGTCTCTGTGGGGATCCACCAGAAGGTCTTCCGCAGCATGCGCAGGATGTTGAAGCACGACGAGGAGACGGCGTTGACTTGCCTGGTCATGGAGAGGGAGGAGTCCAGGATGAAGCCCAGGTTGCGTGCGTGGTCCGTTGGTTTGGGTGCGGTGCCCAGGGCGGGGGGCCACCAGGAGTCATCCCAGGCGGAGGGCGAGGAGCCCAGGATGAGGACCTCCGTCTTATCTGAGTTCAGTTTCAGGCGGCTCGTCGTCATCCACTCGGCTACCTCTTTCATCCCTTCGTGCAGGTTGGCTCTGGCGGCGGGGTCGTTGGTCAGGGAGAGGATCAGCTGGGTGTCGTTGGCGTAGGAGATTATGTTGAGGTTGTGTTGGCGTGCGATGGCCGCGAGGGGGCTCATGTAGACGTTGAAGAGAGTAGGGCTCATCGAGGATCCTTGAGGGACGCCGCAGATGACTTCGGTGGCCTCTGACTTGTACGGTGGTAGGCGGACTCTTTGTGTTCTTCCGTCGAGGAAGGAGACGATCCAATCCAGTGCCTTCTCCTGGATTCCGACGTTGCTGAGGCGCTGCACTAGGGTGCGGTGGCAGACCGTGTCAAAAGCCGCGGAGAGGTCTAGGAGGATTAGGGCCGCTGTTTCTCCGTGGTCCATCAGGGCTCGGATGTCGTCGGTGGCGGCGATGAGGGCGGTCTCGGTGCTGTGGTTGGCACGGAATCCGGACTGCGATGGGTCGAGGGATCCATTCGTCTCGAGGAAGGCGGCCAGCTGTTTGTTGACGGTCTTTTCGATGACTTTGGCTGGAAACGGGAGAAGAGAGATGGGGCGGTAATTCTTGAGTTCGGTGGGGTCTGCTGTAGGTTTCTTGAGTAGAGCGCTGAGTTCGGCGTGCTTCCAGCTCTCGGGGAAGGTGGCGGTGTCGAATGAGGTGTTGATGATGTCCCGCAGGTGGGGTGCGATGACAGCGTCGGCTTTGTTGAAGACGTGGTGAGGACAGGGGTCGGTCGGACATCCGGAGTGGACGGAGTTCATCATGTGGATGGTGTCTTCGGTGTTGACCGGGGTCCAGGCGCGGAGGGTGGTGGTGGGTGGCGTTGCTGCGGTCGTGGCGTGCGTTGGTTGGGTGCTGAAGCTGTTGTGTATGTCCGCGATCTTGTTGTGGAAGTAGGAGGCGAGGGAGTTGCAGAGGTCTTGCGATGGGGTGATGTCGTTGTTTCCGGCGTTGGGGTTGGAGAGCTCTTTCACGATGTTGAAGAGTTCCTTGCAGTTGTGTGCGTTGTCGTCCAGTCGGTTCTTGAAAGCCGTTTTCTTGGTGGTGCGGATCAGTTGGTGGTGTTTCCGGGTGGCGAGCTTGAGGGTGGTCCTGTTGTCCGGCGTGGGTTCCTTTCTCCAGGCTTTCTCGAGGGCTCGGCAGTTCCTCTTGGAGCTCTTGAGTTCGTCGGTGAACCATGGGGCTCTCTTATTGCCGGGTCTGCTGGGCGGGATCCTCAGAGGGGCGAGTTCGTCTGCGCATTTGCTGATCCACTTCGAGAGGTTGTCGGCGGCCTGGCTGGGGTTCGCTGAGCTGGCCGGAGGGTGCTGGCTCAGGGAAGCGGCGAGCTGGTCTGCTGTGATCTTGTTCCAGCTTCTTCGGGCAACCTGTTGCTGGTGGTGGTGGATCGTCGTTCTTCTGAAGGTGAAGTGGATGCATCTGTGGTCCGTCCAGTGGAGTTCTGTGGCGTGGCTGAAGGTGATGTCTTTGCTGGATGAGAAGATGGCGTCGAGTGTGTGTCCGGCGAGGTGGGTGGGGGTGGACACCAGCTGCTTGAGTCCAAGGTTGGCGAGGTTGTCGAGCAGGGTGCTGGTGTTGCAGTCGTTGTTGTTCTCCAGGTGGAAGTTGAAGTCCCCCAGGAGGATGTAGTCCGCGGAGGGGAGGGCGTGCGGGCTGACGAAGTCGGCGATGTCCTCGCTGAATTGAGTGCGTGGTCCCGGAGGTCGGTAGATCAGGGTGCCTCTGAGGGTGTTCTTTGGGTCGGTGTGGATCTGGAAGTGCAGGTGTTCGGCGGAGGGTGGGGTGTTGTCGGTGCTGGTCGTGATGCGGATGGTGTTCTTGTGGATGATGGCGATGCCTCCTCCCACCTGGTTGGCGTTGCGGTCCCTCCGGGTGATCTTGTAGCCTTCTGGGATGGCGATGGCGATGTCGGGCGCTGAGGAGGCGTTCATCCAGGTCTCCGTGATGAAGGCAACGTCAGGGGCTGTGGCGTCTAGGAGGTTCCAGAGTTCGATGGCGTGTCTGTGGACGGAGCGGGTGTTGATCAGGATGCACTTGAGGTGGTTGCTGCTGGTGTTCGGCTTGGCAGGTGCTGGTGTCGGGCAGGTCCGGATGCAGGTGAACTTGCAGGTGTTGCAGCTGAAGGGTCCGTGGACGCGTCGTGGGGTGGCTCTGTAGCATCCCGGGAGTCGTCCGGTGTTGAGTGCGGTGAGGGTGGCGGCTGTGTACGTCAGGCGGGTAGGTCGGGGTCCTCGTGGGCCAGGGGTTCTGGCACTGGGCGCGGTCCAGGCGCGGACGGGCGTAGACGGGCTTACCTTTGGCACGCCTTCGGCGCACAATCGGCGCGCCCGCTGCGCGTGACCGCTGCACGTTCGCACGGTCGCCATATAAGGCGAAGTGCGCGGGTGGGCGGAGCAGCTGGGGGGCGGGAGCGGGGAGGGTACAGAAGGGAAAAAAGGGGCGGGGTTAGCGGCGGTGGCGGGAAGCGGGGAGGGAGAGCGGAGGGCGGCGAGACAGCGGGCAAACAGGAAGGAAAACCACAATAACGGGCACAGAATCAGAAAATACAGGCACAAAGGAAGGAAAAGACAAAACAATGAAAATCAAAACAGTCAAGAGAAACCGGCAGGCGCTCACGGACCACGCCGCTCGAAGGAGGGGGCGTGGTCAGCGGCAGCGAGGCAGGCAGCGAGGCAGTCGAGGCAAGGGGGCACACGCAGCAGCTGGTGGCCGTGCGGCGCGGGGGTGTCCTACAAGTAAGGCAAAGTAAGGCAAAGGCCGTTGAATAGTCTATAAAACAACAGAACAGAGGTAATTTGTTCCTCGTGTTAGCCTTCTTCGCGAGAAACGTGAGCGCTATGATGTTATCCAGCGTGGAACTGTTAGCCCTAAAGCCAGTCTGTGTGAGCGGAAGAATGCCGTTCTTATCCACCCAGATCTCCAGGTCCTTTAGGAGAAGGCGGGCATAGACCTTAGCTTCAATGTCAAGAAGGACTATAAGTCTGTAGTTAGCCGGGTTTGAGTGCTCGCCTTTTTTATGAATTGGAAATAGAATTGAGCCTTTCCAGGAGATTGGCAAGATTGCGGTTGCGAATGAGTGGTTGAATAAAGAAGTAAGTTTGGTTGCAAAGAAGGCTGGGGCAGTCTTAAAAACCAGAGCAGGGATCCCGTTTGGGCCAGGGGCGCCGTCAGTTCTGATGGCCTTGATGTGCTTTACTATCTCCGCCTCCGAGAATTTTCCGGGTCGGGTCGATCTTGATTCTTCGGTCAGGGCACTTTCAGTGTTAATGGTAGCAGCTGCTACATTGGATGACGCAGTGTTGCAAAGAGTTGGCCGATTTGGCTCACTGGTATACAGCCCCTTTGCATACTTTTCCCACACTTTACCTGCAACACTGTTTTCCTTGTATGCGCCTCCAGATGACAGGCTGTTAATGGATCACTGACAGAATTTCGAAATCACAAATATCGACCTACAAGAATATCGAGTCAACAATATTTTATGGCAAAAATATCGACATCCTATCTACAACATGGTAAGTACAAAAATATCGAAAAAATAATATCGATGTAAAAAATATCGATGTTAAAAATATCGATTTTTTTTAATATATATAAATGTAAAATTAAGTATATAACACTAATAAATAAAATATACATATTTAAAAGTATCTAATAATGTTTAAAATTAAATAATTAATACATATATATTACTAATACATTAATTAAATATATACACTAAATATATAATATATAAATACAGAACAATAAGTATTAATACTTATTTTACTAATTTATAAATTAATAAAATATATTCTAATTTACTAATTAACATTTACAAACATAAAACAATAACATAAATAAAATGTAAGTAATAAAAAATAAAAAATATTTTTTGTACAATTAATTATATAAAACATTGGATAACATAAGGGTAAAAATTACTATTCCTACTCCAGAGAGTGCAACAGTAGGGAAAGCGTTTCATAGCGTAGGGGTAAAATTACTATTCCCACTCCAGTGGGTGCAACAGTAGTCAAAACTGACCCTGATCCCTAAAAATACCCCTTTACCCAAAAACTGAAAACTGACCCTGAACCCTAAAAATACCCCTTTACCCAAAAACTGAAAACTGACCCTGAACCCTAAAAATACCCCTTTACCCAAAAACTGAAAACTGACCCTGAACCCTAAAAATACCCCTTTACCCAAAAACTGAAAACTGACCCTGAACCCTAAAAATACCCCTTTACCCAAAAACTGAAAACTGACCCTGAAGCCTAAAAATACCTTTACCCAAAAACTAAAAACTGACCCTGAACCCTAAAAATACCCCTTTACCCAAAAACTGAAAACTGACCCTGAACCCTAAAAATACCCCTTTACCCAAAAACTGAAAACTGACCCTGAAGCCTAAAAATACCCCTTTACCCAAAAACTGAAAACTGACCCTGAAGCCTAAAAATACCCCTTTACCCAAAAACTGAAAACTGACCCTGAAGCCTAAAAATACCCCTTTACCCAAAAACTGAAAACTGACCCTGAACCCTAAAAATACCCCTTTACCCAAAAACTGAAAACTGACCCTGAACCCTAAAAATACCCCTTTACCCAAAAACTGAAAACTGACCCTGAACACTAAAAATACCCCATTACCCAAAAACTGAAAACTGACCCTGAACCCTAAAAATACCCCATTACCCAAAAACTGAAAACTGACTCTGAACCCTAAATATACCCCTTTACCCAAAAACTGAAAACTGACCCTAACACTAAAAGTACTCCTTTACCCAAAATTAATTAATATTACAATTAAATTACTTCCCACCCTATTCCCCTATAAACCCACAACCCGCTCCAGTAGTAAAACATATGTTTTACTTAAAAATATACATAAATTATCAATTAATTATCAAAAAATCAATTAAAATAATTAATTGACAATTAATATTTAATTGTAAAATAATTAATCTTTTAAAAATAATTATTTAATTAAAAATAAATTACTTCCCACCCTATTCCCCTTTAAACCCACAACCCGCTCCAGTAGTAAAACATATAATTTACTTAAAAATATACATAAATTATCAATTAATTAATCAATTAATCAATTAAAATAATTCATTGCCAATTAATATTTAATTGAAAAATAAATTAATCATTAAAAAATAATTATTTAATTAAAAATAAATTACTTCCCACCCTATTCCCCTAAAAACCCACAACCCGCTCTGGTAGTAAAACATATAATTTACTTTTATATTTCTTTAAGTTATAAAAACATATTAAACACATATTATAACAATTACTTTAAATACTTAACTAAAATTTCTAACACATATTAGTAAATCGAAATTACTTACATCGATATATATGCTATCGATATTAGTAATTTCGATATTACTTACATCGATATATATGCTATCGATATAAGTAATTTCGATATTACTTACCTTAGGGTCGATATTCTGGCCATCGATATTCTGGACATCGATATTCTGTCCTTTCGATATTTGCAACTCGATATAAGTGTAGGTCGAAATTACTGTAATCGATATTTAGACTGTTTACCGCTGTTAATATAACGCCAAAGCTTGCTGTTATCTTTTTCTTTGATTAGGGAAAACACTGTCAGCCAGTTCTGTTCGGTCCGCCTTCTTTTCAGATCCCAGATTTTCTTTTTGTAATTGGCTCGCAGAATGGCAATGGGGGGCCCCCTGGCAGGTGGATGCCTTTCTTTTTTGCCCTCATTGCCTTGTTGAGTGCATGCTTGGTCTGATTCAGGCTCTGTGATATTAGGCGGCATGGCCTTGTGTTTTTTTGACTGCTTCTTGGTTGATGGGAGTTACCCAGGCACTTCAATATATCTTTGATCAGTGTTTCCCATATATATATGGTGTTCACACTGTCTTGTGGCCTTAATACTTCCACCCTTTTGGCTACAAATGCCGAGAGTCTATGGCTAAGATTGGTCGACCATTTTATTCTTTTGAGGTCTACATGATGTTCTTCGCCTGTAGGCGTACCAATTACTTTGTAGGGGTACGCCTGTTCTCCTGTCATGTTGAATGTGGCACGGAGAGGCCTATGGTCGCTTTCGACTCTGTCATCCACAGTGAAATTACAAAGATTGTGAGTCAGGCCTTCGTTGGTAAAGATGTAATCTATTGTGGAGACATTCCTGAAGGTCGGGTTGGCGGTCCATGCGGGGTGGCTCATTTTTTGTGTCCCATGGGTGGATTGCAGATTGTAGTTTGCTAGAAATTCGATCAATGGGGCTGACTTCTTACTTGGGGGAGCCACAGGGACCAGGTCCAATCCTCTCAGATTGAAGTCACCCGCTATTATTACATCATAGTGCAAGCGGCTTATTAGTAGGTCTTCCAGGGTGATGGTAAGTGCTTCCAAGGCATGGGGGGAATGAAGTTTTGCTGGGTTGAGATAGCAGTTAATTAATAAAAGTGGGCGAGGTGTTTGATCCGCTCTCAACCCCTCTATTGTGACGGCTTGCAGGTCGGATGACTCAAGATTTAGATCTTTTACGTTAAGTTTGCAGGCGTGGCTTACGAAGATGGAAAGACCCCCTGACGGACAACCAAAGATCGTCCTTTTGGTTGCTGATTTAAAATGTTCGTAAAAGCCAGCTATTGGGGTCGTTGACCTAGCCCAGGTCTCCTGGAAGCATAATATGTCCCCCTGGGCCAGATACTCAAGAGTGGTCGTCTCCCTGCGGATATTATTTAGCCCCGCGATGTTCCATGAAATGATGGTTAACTTGCGAACTTGGCCCCTTGGTGGATATACGCATGCTCTGTTTGCAAGGGTGTAGGCGTGGTTAGAAGCCCTGTCTCCATGTGTCCTCCGTGTGAGCCAGACCTTGCCGCTGCACACTGCGCTGCTTTTCTTTTAGCTGGATTTTTATTTTTAACGGTGATCTTGGCCACCCTGCTTTCAATCCCCCGGCAGGACTGGTGCATTTTGTGCCTCTGAGAACAGAGATGGGTTCTTGAAGACCGTAATGCGGTCTAAGGACATGCGGTTATTTAGGTGCCCTAGGGGCGGTGACTTCTATGCCCCATTCTGCCAGTTGTGTTACTTCATTGAGGACAGCTTGTTGGGTTTGCTGGTTCACAAAACCGACTATGGTGGAGTCACCGTATGTGTCAGTCTCCAGGCTCACCCATTCAATCATCACCGAGGTGATGTATGTCAGGGAATCTATATGGCTAAAAAGACGTACAATGTTGGACCTGTTCAGGATGTCAAAGGAGCCTATTGCTGTGAATCTAGGGGTGAACAGCAGCTCATATATTTCTGATGGATTTATATGTTCAGTGGAGTGCTGTTGTACCCCTTCTCCCAAGGACGTAGGCCTCTGATGATTTGGATGTGGTGGGTTTTTATGGGTGTCTCCTGGCCACAGTCTATCGAACGCCACAATTGGAAGTCCTACCTTACTTGACGATCCAAACCATTCATCATTGATTACATTCTGGTGTGAAAGGTTATTGTATGTGACTCCTGGCTGTTGACTGCCAGGAACCTCAGGTGGTTGGCCTACCAGGCAGGGTGGTCCCAACTGCGCCCCCTGGTGTGGTAAAAGGTTTGTTACTGTCTTACTCTGAAGTGCCCAGCCGGTTGGACCATTGGTACTGGGTTGACCACCGATTACCACCAGAGAAGACCTTAGTTGAGCCTCCACGTTGGATTGTTCCTCCGGATGAGGGATTAGATGCCCAGGGGCCTCACGTGGAACGAGAGATGCATCGCTAGGCTTGTCGGTATTGAGTACGTGTTTAGGTATAAAGATGGGAAAAGGTGGTTAGGGCTACTTTCAGTGGCGGTGACGCCAGAGATTATTATGGCTGGAGATATGATCCTGCTTTTGACTTTAGATTTCTTTAGTTGTTTCTTTAGTCTTTTTTTGGCTCTCCTTGACAGCGGAGCATTTACACTAACCGGTGCGCCTATTGCCTTCTCCGAGAGAAGTGTGCTGGCGAATGAGTCGTTGCTTTCGGTCTCGGGGTCCAAGACATCAAGGTCCCCGCTCCCTTGTTCTGCCAGGCTGTGATTACTGCATGTCTCTACCAGTGGAGCTTTTGGTGGGCTGATAACCGCAATGCATTGAACAGACGTTTCGTCGTGCACTTTCGTCAGAGCCGATAACTTTTGTGCCGCCTCTACTTGAGAGGACCTTACACCCAGGCCCTTGGCTAGAGCAAGCATGTCTTTTAGAACTACGGGTAGACTTGCCCATTTTTCTATAATGGCAGCACAAGAGTGCATATTAACCTCATGGGCTTCGAACAGCGCTTCTAGCTTTGCTAATTTGTCATCTTGGCGCACCAGGTGCTGAGCAATTGAGTGCAGGAGATCGACTTGGACCTCCATCTTCGTGGACTGCCATAGTATGGCCCTAGCCATGGTGTCTTGCACTTCTCTTATTACGGTCAGGTTTAAATCTTTAACTGTGACTTCGTCGATGGAGTCTTGATGTTGAGTCAGGCCCAAGGGGCTCCAATCCTCCGTCTGCGATGTTCTCCTGGCATTGATTCTGCCTGAGTTTATGGGTGTATCTTCAAGTGTGCGTTCTATTGACTGTTCTAATTTTTGTAAGAACGATGCCGATAGCGCGACCATGCCAGGAGTGGTCGACTCCGTTGATAACCGGGGTGTCACCGTTGTGCTTGGTCGCAACCCTGTGCTCTTTGGGGGAGAGGGTGCAGTGGCCGTGTTTTGCTTTGCAACACCTGGCTCCACTTGTGCCCCCTCCGTGGGTCTCGTGTGAACATCAGCTGTGATCTTTAACGGACTCTTCACCCTGGCAACGGCGCGGAGTTGTGCTTCCGGGCTTCCGATTCTTTCGGTATAGGGAGGCTCGCTGCAGTAGCCGCCAATTTGATCTTGGTTGGCTTTTGGTGACCCCGGTTTGGCCCTGCCCTCAGAGCCTGTTTGTCTCGCGTCCAGGGCTATCGGTCCACTGGGGGCCTGAAAGAATTGAGTAATGAGACCCTCTGGGCCGGAGCTGCCCGAGAATGAGTCCTGAGTTTTTTGGGTACTGACACTTCTAGTTGCTCTTCTTTGTGCCATGTTTTCAGGGTACACTTCCGCCCCCTCCACCTCCGAGCTGGACTTGGTCTTTATGAGCGACATCTTTAAAGTGCCGTAAACTGGGGCTCTATATGGTGTGGTTCGTTTTCTTGTGTGCTTATTTTGTTGGGGTGTCTCACCTATGGGGACCTTATACTGCTTGTGTGAGTCTTGTTGATAGTTCTGGTTAGTATTTCTAGTTCTAGTTCACCACGCAAACTGTGCTGGTCAGGGTCTTTATCGGTCTTTACCGGGGAAGAGGGAGGTGGCAAGCGGTGCACACAGGGGGGCCGCAGGCTGGGAGACCTAGCCAAGCAGCCCCTTAGTCCGCACCCTCAGCTCTTACTTTGCGACTGCCTCTACAGGCAGACGCGCTTGCCACTGCCACTTACCTCCCGCACTGGCTGCACAGTTAGACTCAGACACTCCAGGACACTCCAGATGCTCCGGGCTCCAGATTTTCCAGATTTTCCAGATATTTCAAAGTGCTCCAGATTCCCCCACAAAAGGTAAACGGCTGCCCAAGGCTCGCAAACGTCGATGCACTAGCTCTTAAGTGTGGTTTAAATGTCTGGACTTGCCAATATGCCACTGTTGCTGCTGCACAGCCGACCCCCAACTCCACTTGACGCCACGCTGTGCTCCGCTGTGCTCTGCTGTGCTCTGTGGTCATGAGCTCCGGGCGTGAGCTCTGGGTGCTCCGGCCGCCAGACCCTATGAGGCTTCTCTGCAGTTTATCGGTGCGGAGGTGCAGAGACTTCCCCCGGCACTCTGATTTCTAGCCACAGACGCAGAGTCACAGGGTCACAGGGTCGCGAAGTCCGACGGAGAAACCCCCGGTCCCGGTTCCGACAAAGCACGGCTGGCACAGGTGCTGCACCTAGCTGCACCCTAGCACACGCCGCACGCTGGTGCCTTTCCTGTTACCACCACCGCCACCGCCGCCTTAGCCATCTCTCCCAACACACTGCACAGCTCACTAGCGCCACCTTCACTTCCGACTCTCCTACCAGTGTCAGGGTGGCTGTCAGTAGTCATGCGTGAAAAGTCTCACATGTGCAATTCATCCATTAGATGTAAATGCTTTGCTTTCCCTATAGCCACCGTATCACTCCCCACTGATCACCACATCACAGACCAAACTTTGTGGCCCTTGGGAAAATGTTTGCGAGTACCCATGAACTACTACATATTTGACGCAAAAGATGGGAAATGGTACTGGAAGGATCAGGAAGAGGGAAATCCTTGGCCCATCATCCTCTAACCATTTTGAGGGTGAAGTGGCTGGCAGCTTCAACGAGGGAGAGAAAATTAATTTTTCAGTCCACTACCAAGGTGAAAACCTGTCACAAAGGAGTGAAGGCTAAGCTTGTGATGGTGACCCCGGGCCACATGAGGATTGTCACCAAGTGCATTAGGTATGTGCAACTAGGCAGCAGAAGAGGCCAGACATCAAAGGCGTAGTGTTGGTCGTCGGGAATGGTTGCAATTTAAGCTCTTAATACAACCTTATATTGGCTTGAGGGACACTGAGTGGCACCGGAATACTTGCTAAACAGAACTGACAGCTACCTAAGAATTCAGCAGCTGCAACCCTGGCTCCACTCTTCTCTTTATTATAAGAGCCTGCGGTTTTGAGACGACTTGTATGCGGATGACACGCAGGTGATAATCTCATTCGAGTCGGATCCCGATGTAACCGGAGCCAAGTTTAAGATCTGTATGTTGAACATAGCTGTTGGATGGGGAAAAACTTCCTCCAGTTAAACTCCAACAAAACGGAGATCCTCCTGTTTGGGAAGGCGGAGGAAATGTGGACGGCAGACTTGTGGCCCTCCAAACTGGGGAGCCCCCTTCTCCCACAAAGCAGGCAAGGAACCTGGGAATTTTGCTTGACATCAAATTATCGTTGAAGATCATGTGATCGCATTCTCGAGCACTTCTTTCAGGACTCTGCGAATGCTAAGACAGGTCTTTCCTTGGATCCCATTGGATGCAAGAAAGACCCTTATCCAGGTGCTTATTGTGAGTAGGCTAGGTTATGGCAATGCTCTACTGGTAGGAGCCAGGGAAGATCTATCCTCCAGACTTCAGGTGCTACAAAATACTGCAGCAAGGATGGCACTGAACAAGCCAAGACATTCCTCATCACGACCCCTACTGAACCTTACACTGTCTACCCATCAGAAAGAGAGCTGTGTTTAAACTCTTGACACTTGCGTTCAAAGCAAGGCAATGTTTTGGGCCAGTGTACCTAAGGAAGATGGTAATTCCGTATGTCCCGGACCGCCAGCTTAGATCAAGTAATCAGAATTTATTATGCCAATGCAACATTAATAAATCAAGAATGGGAGGGCGTGCATTTTCCTATCTTGCTCCCTTTCATTGGAACAGGTTACCGGAAGAGATCAGACGCTGCACCTCCTTGGAGCATTTTAAGAAATGTCTAAAAACCAGGTTGTTTTAGAGGTTATGAGTGGGTTAGGGTCCCGCAATGTGCTGCCAAGCGCCGAGAGATACCCTTGGGGATGATTTGATGCGCCATATAAGTGTTGACAGATACTGGCCCATGCATGAGAGAGGGATGGGAAAGAAAGGCTGTGACAATTCCTGGTGCCCAGTTGGTTGTAAGAGGTGCTGATGGGCTTCATGAGAAGCTGGTGGAAAAGGTGAGAAGCCAGTGCCGGTGGGCAGTGTGAAATTCTGGTACTGGTTGAATTGTTTACACGAGCTGGCAGCATCTGATGCTGAATGTGGTAAATAGCATGATATTTGTATTTTAATAGTTTTAGAGCATGTCAGAAAGTGGATTATTAGTTGGGGGTAGATGGTAATCCACCACAAGAAATAATGTCACTAGTTTTGTTAGGTCCAGTAAATTTAAACCTGAACACAACACAACAAAAATTCTACACTAATTTATAAAAATAGAGGATACTTAAAGGAACAAAAGGACACCAACATGACAAAACTCTAATAAGTGGAACTGGAGAAATTCATTTTAAAATTATGAATTCAATTTTAGCACCCAAAAGAACAAAATGCCACCTGCGGGCAATCTGTCATGCTAGACCGGGACAAGGGTAAAGTTTAAGGCCAACCAAAATAGATACATGTCAGATACAACGCCCAGGCCATTCTTGGTTAAAAAATTACCATTGTACTTGGAAAGTTTCTGATAAGGTAAAGCCCTCAGTGGTGCATGGTTGCAGGCTGGGTCTCAAGAGGTTATCGCCGACGGTTTGACTTAGGATGAGGTCTTGGTGAAGAAGTTGATGAAGGAAGGAAAAGCTCCGAGTTTGAAAAGTCCAGGGTTCATGCCCAGGAAACTGCTTATGTTAATTGGATGCTCCTCAGCATTGGACCAGAGAAGATTTCTACATTCGAACTTAGGGTCCGATTTAGAGCTTGGCATATGGGTATTTGCGTGGTCAGGGCAATGGAGTAAGGTACTCTGTTGCCCTGATGGCATTTCCTATAAATGTAATGAGATTTTGATAGACGACTCTATCAACATGACGGAGTCCTGCAGCAAACTTTCAATTTATTTTTTATTTGCAAAAAGAAAATCCCAAAGTGGGATTTTCTTTCTAAAAAAAACTAAAACAATAGCCCATCGCCATGGGAGTTGTCTACCTTGGTGTAGGGGGATTTCGGCTGTTTTCACTGTTTTCACTGCCCCTTACTGTCAGGTCTTACCTGGCTGTGACAGACAGTGAAAACTGGCCATTTTCCACCCACAAAAAGTGGGCAGATGTTAGAAATGGGGATCTCTAGTTGGCAATGGTTTGCACCCTTGTCCAAGTAGGGATCCTTCTTCCTAGTCAGGATAAGGGGGATACACTACTGAAATAACCCCTGCTCACCCCTTTGGTAGCTTGGTACAAGCAGTCAGGCTTATCACAGAGGCACTGTGTAAAGCATTTGAACATAACCAAGAGTAATACAGTGAAAACACACAAAGGGACACAAAACCAGTTGCAGAAAAATAGCCAATATTTTATCTGTGCAAACAAGACTAAAAAAAGACAAAAATCCACATTAAAGTTCTCAAAAATCTAAATAATCAACAATAGGCTTAAAATAAAGTTCCTTGAAGTCAATAGCTACCTCCGGGGCTATTATGGTGTCGTGAACAACAAATCCAAACTGTTGTGACTGACGCAGCGTCGAGGTCCAGCTACGGTGTCGTGAGGACGTGCGAAACAGTACATTTAGAAATGTAGGGCATCGGCGACCTGCCGTTGAGCTCTGAAGAGCCGGCGTCAGCAGGTGTCAGTTTCGGAAGTCAGTGCAGGAGTCATTGGGCCCTTGAAGTCACAAGCGTTGCAGATCGAACTCACGGTTGAAGTCGGGAGCGCAGGTGTCGGCAGGCATCGGGCAGGCGGTGCAAAGTGCAGTGGCGTGGTGTGCGATGCCCTCAGATTGTGGTGCAGGCAACGGCTCAGTGACGGTCATCCAGCGGCATCGGTGAGACCAGGGCTGAGATGCGAAGTGATGTAGTGTGTGCCACGGTACTGGCAGGTCATGGTGCAAGCAGTGGCATCATCGTTACTGAAGTGCTGTTGTCGGCTGATGAACTGGAATCAATGGTGCTGGCATTGGTAGGCTAAGGCTGTGGTGAGAGATGAGGAATCTGGTGCATCATGTAACTTACGAGCGGTGCCCTTGAACCACAGTGCAAGCAAAGGCATCAATGTCAGCGAGCGTGGAGCGGCGTCATCGGGGAGACCAGTGTGGCAGCGTGAAGCGAGGTGGTACAAAGTGTAGTGCCCACAGGTCACAGCACAAGCAGAGGCTCCATGGTGGGAGCGGTTGAAGTCATCGGTGAGACCAGGGATGCGGTGCGAAGTGCGATGGTCCCCTCTGCCATGCCTTCAGGGCACGGAGTCGGTGGCGGCATCGTTGATGGTGTTAGGCTGCTTTTTCTTCTGTTGCAGCACAAAACACACAGTTCCCAGTGGTGGTAGCAGATGAACTTGAAGTCTTTGCTGTTCTTGAACAGGGGCAAGTTCTATCTCTAGCACTTGGAGAAAGAAGCTGCAGAAAATTCAGTCCTTTCACTGCCCAAGACAGAAGCAGCCACTGCAGGCCAACACTGCAAAGCACTCAGCAAAGTGGTAGTTCCTCCTCACAGCTTCTCCAGCTCTTCGTCGTGGCAGTCTTCTTGGTCTCTGAAGTCTTTGATCTTCCTGAGACTTCCAACAGAAGGCAAGCTCTACTTCAAGCCTTTGGAGAAAACTCTAACAGCAGGATGATGATAGTACATTCCAGGACTTTCCCCGCCGAAGACAGAAGCAGCAAGCAACAGGCCAACACAGCAGGGCATGCAGCAAAGTGGCAGTTACTCCTGACAGCCTTTCCAGCACTTCTTCCTGGCAGGTTCCTTAGTTAAGCAGTAATCTAAAGTTTTGGGGTCTGGGCCCAATATTTATATTCAGTTTCTCGTTGTTCTTGTGGGTAGAGAGTGTCTGTGTCTGTGCTCCGCCAAAACTAGTTCTGTCCTCTTGGGTTCAGCTTCCTGGCAGGAGGTGGAAGCAGCATTGTCCAAGCAGACAAGGCCTATTTAGGTGCATGGGAAAACTCCTCCCCCCACTCTAAATGCAAACCAGGCCTATTCAGGTGCTAGTGAAAACTCCCCCAATTACTCTCTTTGCAGCCCAGGTCTATTCAGGCCAGGCCTGACTCATTCAGGATAGGCAAGACAAACATCACCCCCAGTGGCTGTCTGAGAGAATGCACATCCCCAGATCCAGTCACCCCAAAGCCAGACAGTCAATCCACAAACCAGCAGAGACACACAGGATCGCTAAGCAAGAAAATACCCTGTTAGAACTGGGATTTCTGGTTGGCTAAAGCTTGCGCCAAAGCCATTCAGAAACCACCACTCTAGTCAGGGCAAGGGAGTTACATGCCAAAGATAACCCCTGCTCACTCCCCTTGGTAGCTTGGCACGAGCAGACAGGCTTATCCCAGAGGCAATGTGTAAAGCATTTGCACACGCACACAGCAACAACATCCCAGGCACACTACAAAAAGGAACTCCACACAAGGTTATATAAAAATAACTTTGTATTTTTAAAACACATCAGATAGTAATCACACAATATACATTGTGCAACTGGCACAAGCAATATTCACAAGGGATTATTTACAGCGGACAGGGCCACGTGGGCCACTGTCAAGATCAACACTTAGCAGAAATTGGTACAAGTAAAAATAGATCATAAACCTACAACCAGCAGCTACTGGTAATCACTGTACTCCACCTCAACCTGTAACATACACTACATTATGCACAGTCACATCAGTCGCAAATTACATCCTGCGCCAACCTCACCTGCATAAACACATTATTCCATCTCCTCACTAGTCTAAACACATTATACCCTATCTCCTAAGTAGAACTCACATTAGGGGCGTAAATCACAGTGAAGTACAATCTCACTAACACAAGCCTCCATAGGTAAAACAACCTCATAATCATAAACCACAGTTTTAGAGGTATCAGACACAGGGTGTGCAAAACATACTATTAACAATACATTTCCTAGCACCACATTTATAACACATCAATCACATTAGGGCGGCCTTGCGCCCTATCCACATACCAGCCCCCTGGCTTACTGGCCATCTCAAGAAGGGGCTCAAATGCCCTGTGTCCAGAATGTCAGGGCGCGCTGCCAAGGCAGCGCCAGTCAGGGGTGCGCCATCTATGCCAACCTAAACGTTGCAGCTGCCCACTATGAGCTGGGCAGCAGAGAACATCACATGGGGCCTAAACGCTGCAGCTGGCACTACGTGCTGCGCAGCTGTGGAAAGCCTGGCACCTCGTGCCACTTCTGTCCCTCTCAGGGGCTCTCATTCAAAGATTGCGCCTAAACATTGCAGCTGCCCACTACTTGCTGGGCAGCTGTAGATCAGCAAAACTGCGGCATTGGCTCTCACTGGCCCTCAGAACAACTTGCCACACGTTGGAGCCCCCTAGGCTCTGAAAACAAATGTGCCCAGGAGCACACTGGCTCCTCACGTAATAAGGTCACACAGGGAAGAGAACTCGCCCCCAAACCATAAAGCATGGGCCCTTCGGGCCCGGATAAGCAGTGCAACCAAACGTTGGAGCCGCCTAGGCTCTTAAAAAATCAGGCCAGTGGTGGAGCCATCTAGGCTCAGGAATGGTACAGGCCGACAGCATGAAAGCCACATGGGGTTTTAAACAGAATATGCCACCGGGGGGGGGGGGGCACTCACAGGCTCTGTAAATCGCAACTGGCGAGAAGACACTTGCCCCAAAAAATGTGGAGTGCACTAGCGCTTCTTAAAAGGAAACTCGCCCTGAGGCGGGGGCAATTGCGGGAGATCATGAGCCACTCTGGGGCAGCCTTACAATAAGGGTGCCATCGTTGTAGCGGCCCTCTAGCTAGCAGGCCGCTCAGGAGACCAACACCCGGATGGACACAGGGGGCAGGCCGACAATCGGCCCCGACATTACCCCCCAACCACCTCTAAGGGTAGCCCGCACTCACCGGCTGTTCTCCTCCAGACAATGTCTCCTCTGGTGGTTGCTGCATGCTCTGGAGAGCCCCTGCTCCTCGGGGTCTCTCTTCCTTACAAGGGGTAAGGGCAGCAGCTACACGCGGCATTCTCCTTTCTCCCTGCAGTGGTTCCAGCGGGGGTCGACAGGTGGAGTCCTCACCTCCTCTTGGGTACTCCCTTTCTCCACGGGATTACCAACAGCTCACAAGAGCCCCGGGTAGCATGCAGCCATTTGCTCAGCCGGTTTCTTCCTCCGCGGGGCTTCCCTTTCGTCCCAGAAGCCCCGCCCCCTCGAGCACCATCTCGCCTTCCTTCCGGTTCACGCTGGGCAGCGGCCCGTAATAGGATTCCCCAGCGGCTCGGGCCACGGTGAAGACTCTCGGCGGGCACAAAGAGGGGTAGGCTCCCTCCAATTAAAGGCACAAAGAGCAGAACCAGCAACAGGAGAGCATGGTGGGCACCCACTCCCACGATGAACGCAAAGTCGTGGGGTGGGCACCCACGTATTTCAAACTAAAAGCAAGGGGCCATAAACGGGGTGGGCACCCATAATCTAAACAAGGACAAGCGGGGTGATACCCACAATTTCCACAAAACCACCATAAAGTGGAGTAGGCTCCCGCTATGCAAAATACCAAAATTAGCGGGGTGGGTACCCACCACGAGCACAAAGGGCATCATGGGGGAATCCCTTACACCGGGATTTCCTCCGACAGGACACGCAGCACAGCGCTGCATGGACCCACGCATTCCTTCTCAGCTGGGCAAGTTCAAAAAAGAAAGATAGTGCGCTCCTCAGGCACTGGGAGGCTGTAGCAAGCCTGGGCAAAATCAAAGCAATCCAAAAAGGTCCCAGCAGTCCTGAAGGCATAAAGGTGGAGCAGAACAGCTCCTGGGAATAGCCTGCAAGGCCACAAGGGGTCCCAGAGAGAGAAGTCCTCCAGGCATCCAGGGGCTGGGCAGGGCCCAGGGAGGCAAGCCTTCCCCGGGCCCCAGCAGCAGCACGCCCCTGGTAGATTCAAGTAGGAACACGAGAACATTTTCATGGGGTCACAGCCCCTTTTTTATACACAGAAATCTTTTGTTGTCAAAGGTGCAGGCAAGGGGCGAACCAGATGCAACTGGTTCTTGAGCACTTTGTTGTGCTCAGCCCCTCTGCCTATTCACAGGATGGGTCAGGGACATCAGACACACCACAGGTGGAGCCAGCATTGAGTAGGGAAGGCACAGCCCTATTCAGGTCCCAGGTGCACTCCTCCCTTCCATCAACATGCATATCTCTCCATTCACCACCAGGGCAGACCCATCCTGACTCCTGGAGCCAGGCACACCAGCCAGCTCCAGCCAATCACAAGCCAGACAGTCAATTCACATTCACTGCACAGACATGCCAACTTCAAGAAGTGGCACTTCCACACTAGACACAATAAATCTGCGCACATCATCGCGCCTCGTTTAATCTCACAAGTTTGCACATATCAAACTCGACCCTGCACTCCCCACACATCAGGAACTACCATGGACACATATATCCCCATGCATTCCTATGGGAGGGCAGGCCACCACACATACACAGAGGGCGCTCGCACTTTACACTGGACCACAGTGAAAAAGTGCGCAGAGGCCTAAAATCACCAACACCAGGTTACAGAAACAGGCTAGGCAAATGCAAAAAGTTTCAGGGTGAACCTGCCAAAAGGGCCAAGTCCAACATACCCACTTTATAGAAGTGGTGTTTTCAAACACATAATATAAAAATCATCTTTACTAAAAGATGCATTCTTATCTTCTGAGCTCAGGCTTATTAAACACTATGGGCCAGATGTAGGTAATTCCTATTTACGACTCTTAAATACTGACTCATACTGAATCGGTATTTGA
Source organism: Lissotriton vulgaris (assembly GCF_964263255.1). Taxonomy (NCBI): domain Eukaryota; kingdom Metazoa; phylum Chordata; class Amphibia; order Caudata; family Salamandridae; genus Lissotriton; species Lissotriton vulgaris. The sequence continues at coordinate 139,423 of NW_028251476.1, read as the reverse complement.
TAGTCGGTAAATAGGAAGAAGGCAGATGTAGGTAAAAAATTACCGATTCTGTAAGGGTCGGTATTTACCGAATCTGTAAATACCGATTCAGTATTTCACATTGATTCCTATGGGCCTTGAAGCCCATAGGAATCAATGTGAAATACCGATTCGGTATTTACAGATTCGGTAAATACCGAATCCTGCAAGGGTGCAGGGGGTGTCACTTTGACACCCTCTAGCACCCCAAGTACAGGCATGTGTGCCATGTGGCACACATACATGCCCTAAGGGCATGTCTGTGTGTCACATGACACAGGTGTGCATGCACAGATGTGCATGCACACCTGAATTCGGTATTTTACCACCCAATAGGATTGGGTGGTAAAATACCAACTCTTAAGGGCCTGTGGCACTCTTAGGAGTGTCACCTACATATGGATTTACAGAATCGGTATATTTACCGATTCGGTAAAATACCGAAGTGGTAAATTTACCGAATCGGTAAATATACTGATTCTGTAAATTCAGACCCACCTACATCTCAAAAGCCAAATACCGGTCGGTAACGGCCGAAATCGGCCGTTACCGACCGGTATTTGGCGACCTACATCTGGCCCTATATTTCTACCTTGTCCCAATGGTCAGTTATACTTGTAAGATGTTACAAAGAATTTCCCATTCTATCCTATGAAACAGATAGCCTTTCAATAGTGAAAAACAAAATACACTGGGCCTCATTTATGAGGCAGTGCGTCACTTTTACGCCGCCGGTGCGTCACTTTTTGTGACGCACCAGTGGCGTAAAAAATGCGCCTTGTTGCACCAAATTTACAAAGTGACGCATCTAAGTAGATGCGTCACTTTGTAAACCCTGCGCCACATTATACCTGCGCAGGCCCTTTCACATGGGGCTTGCCCCATGTGAAAGGACGCATTGCTGGAGTTGCGTCACTTTTGTGACACACTCCAGCAATGCGTCACTTTTGCGCTTACAGATATGTCAAAAATACTGACGTATCTGTAACTCCTTGCGACATGATGCGTCATACATTAAATATGACGCATCAGGAATGTCGCACGGAGTGCGCACTGAGAAGTGACGCATCGCTGCTTTCACCCAGCGATGCGTCATTTCTCATAAATGAGGCCCACTGTATTTCACTATCAGGACATGTCACATACACCAGTACATGTCCTACCTTTCACATACACTGCCCGGTGCCCCCAGGTGTATCTTGGGCCTCCAGGGGTGTCTTACATGTAAGAAGTGGAAAGGTTAGGGCCTGGTAAGTGGATGCCAAGTCGACATGGCAGTCACAATTGCGTACAATCACTGCAGTGGTAGGTCTGAGAACCCTTTGAAAGGCTGCTTGTGTGGGTGGCACAATCAGTGCTGCAGGCCCATTAGCAGCATTTGATTTACCAGCCGTGGGCAAAAACAGTAAAATGTACTAGGAACTTAGAAGTAATAGTAATCCATTATAACAATTTACACAGAGAGCATATGCACTTTAGCACTGAAAGTGGAAACGGGCTCAGAGACCTAAAACCAACAAAAATAAGGTAAAAAACTGAAGGCCAAAAAGCAAAAAGTCTGAAGGTAAGCCAGCTGAAAAAGCCAAGTCTAACAGAAGACAAATGGTTACACCTTTGACAGCCTTTACTCTGTCTGGCCATCGGCGGTATATGTCGGAGGCAGAGGAGGAGTAGTCTCTGCCATCGACATTCTGAAGGTCAACCTGACTCTAAATGCGGGAGGCAGACCTTCATTTTGGGGAGAGGGTACTCTATCAGCATTGCAATGGAATGCCCTCTCTGCCAAACTATAAATTTGGCCTCTTTTCTGGAAGTCGGATTCCTTCAGTGGGGCAAGGCTGCAGGCTGTAACCACAGAGGGTTCTAGTTTGTTGGATGTGGCTTGGCTATGGGCTTAGCATTGGGCCCACTAAATTAGATTTGCTGCTGAGAATGCTGCGGGAGCTAAACAATGCCAAAGGCAATGTATCTTCAGCGGATCGGATTGGCAGGCTGGTAATGGCCTTCTGCCAGTTCTCCAGGCAAAAATCCTTGAAAAAGTTTCTAGGTCCTAAATTTTAGGATTAGGCAGGATGAGCACACTCTGACACTTATGTAAGGGCACCAGGACCTTAGAAATACCCCTTAGGGGTTTGAACTCACTCTAACACTAGTCACCTGCAAGCTCCTGAGAAAGTTGGAACAGACCAGCTGTGCTCTTCAAGACTATAGGCTTCTTGCAGTTTTTGTGTAGCAGCCCGTCCTTGTTGTTATTCACAACTGGTTCTGGGGCAACTCCTCTCCCACTAGGATTAATACTTTGCTGTCTAGCAATAAAATACAGTAGGTAGGCCCAGGAGTAAGCCACATTTGCCTGTGTGAGGGTATGGAAAATATAAAACACAAATTTCCTATATTTTAAACACCATGCAACCTGCCCTACAGCCATTTTGGGACTAGTCTAGGTGTGACTTATGAGTAGTAAGAAGGAAGGTTTATGCCTGACAAAAGGTTTATTTTGCTAGGTTGAGTTTTTAGTAATAAAACTGTCTAACCAGGCTGCAGGAGCAGGCCTCTAGACATGCTTTGCATTGTCCCTTTTGTAGTGGCACAAAAGGTGTTGCAGTCCTCTATTGACATTTAAATTTTAGGACTTGAGTACACTTAAGTAGCATATACTAGGGACTTATAGGAAAGTTAAATATGCCAATCAGGACTGAAGTCAATTGTGGCATGCTTTAGGAGACAGAACACAGGCACTGTGGTAAGGTTAGCAGTGTCCCAGAGTAAACCAATTAGCAGCATCAGTCCAGATAAAATGGTGGTGATTACAGAAAAAGAGGCATTTTCCTACAAAGTGCTACTTTCACACAAAAGTATCTTTCTGCTGAGATCCACATGGACTAATTAAGCAGACCACATTGCGCAAAGATCATGTCAAAATACTACTTTAAGCATGTAAAAAGCCAGGTATTCAAACACAGTCCAAACTTTAAAAATGAAGTATGGCTTCTTGGTGGGAATTCCAAAACATTGCCCCAGCATCCAGGAAATCCCTCTCAGCTAGTGTTAAGGGATTTCCACAAGAGAAAAGAGAGTGTCCAGAAGGACTAGTTTGCACATTTTAAAGAGAATACCCTAGACCTTCAATTCTACGCTTCTTATTGCTTTATTTAGCTTACTTTAAATTATTTAGATTATCGAAGCAAATAAATATTTTTTCATGTCTTAGAAAAGAAACCTTCCATTTACAGAACACCAAATTTACAAAAAAACATTTATACACAATGTTATATTCCACTTACAAACAAAAAAATTAAAGACAAAAATGACAAGTGAAACAAACTTAGACAATCGTGTGAAATAATATTAACATTGAAAGTACAACACCAGTCCTAGTTTTTACATAAGGCACCAAGCGGACATTAGATTCTTAACTAGACGTCGTTAATTATCCTGCCTAGGCCTGGGGTTATGTCTTCAAACCAATGTTGCCTACACAAGAAAAAAAAATGATTTCTACATTCCTTAAGGCACAATATATACACAATCCCCCGAGCTCACAAGAGCCAAAGCGTTTCAAATCCACACAATTCACGGATTCTCCTCAGGACTTGGACAAGGTTGATATCTATATAAAACAACAAAACCATAAGTGATTATTTTATGTTTGCTAATCTGTGACCCAAAGAATATTTACAACAGATACTGCATTTCATTGAGTACCTTCAAAGCGGCGCGATGTGCGTCTGCCCTGGCTGTAGAGGAATAATTGAAACCTCTTCTAAGTGCCTGACGGTTCGATTTGCCATGAGATGTGATGAAAAATCTAGGGGACAAGGTAATGATCAAAACATTGCGTTGCACGCACATATGGCTGTATTTATACAATGCACTGGTGTTCACAAGCTATAGGGATTAGTAAAGAGTGACCTTTACCTTTAGTTAGAAATCCCAGTTGCCGCAGAGAATTTACAAAGTTGTACCGACGGCATGACTGTAGTTAGTATTTGGCCCCTCACTGTTGGAAAACAATGGTCCATTAGTGAAGTGTTTTTATGTCTATAGCCTCTCAAAATCGACATAAGTACTCTAAATCTGTTTACCTGCCAGGAGAATTAATTTCACTCCATGAGGCTGCTCGCCCATCCCGATTCCACACTTCTTTAAACTTAGTCTAAGTGGAAACAGAAAAAGATACTAAAACACTTGACCTAAATGTACTTTCCTATTTATAAAGGCGGTGCCTCATGCCGCTTACTGGATTAAATTGTTTTAGAACATTCTCCACACACCCGATGTCTGCTACAATTCAGCAACCATTTGAGTGAAACAAGGCACTTCCTTTTAACCCAGCAGAGATTCCCCAGGAAGTTACAGAGTCCCCGGGAATTCTGGTACTGGTAGTTCTCAAATGAGTAAAGCACTCCCTTTGGCTGCTGGAAAATACGAAATGGATCCTTAACTCATGAGCTCAAATATCAACTTTGTTGGTAAAGTAGCCTGAATTAAGTGTAATGTTTGTGCCCAGGATATACATTTATCTTGAAACATGAAATGTTTAAAGCCCTTACCAAAGCAAATCACCCGGCAAAAATACTGAATTTTGTGGGAAGTCTAAAGTTGTAATATAGTTTTGTGATCGCAGACAATTCATTAAGCCCATTCAGGGCTGAGTCAAATTTCATAATGAGGAAAGCCTCCCTCTGTGCCAACCAGACTTCAGGGTCACCTCCAATCTGGTTGTTTTTCTTTATTTGGGACAACACCGTCCAGGTAAAATCAGTGTATAGGTGTTTAGAGGACATAAAGTGTTCGAGCATGGGTGCAGTGAATATCTTATTTTTCAGGCGAGACCGATGTTGGACAATGTGGTGACATACCTCCTGACTTGTTTTGCCAATGTAAATCAGTTTACATGGGTATGTAATGCCGTATACCACGTTTTTAGATTTACAAATTCATAAATTCATTATGGCGCCAGTGCAGTAGTCCATCTGTGAATAATGTCCCTTCTTGTGTCGAATCACACACCGAACAGGTACCACATTTGTGGTGTCCCTGTATCAGTTGGAGGTTGAGCATGGTGCACAATGTAAATGGTTATTTTAAAAAGCCCGGAGAGCTAGTAACTTTCTGCCCAATGTACCGATTCTTTGTCAGTGCAAAAAGTGGCAACTCCACATCTTTTATGGTTCCTTCAATCAGATAGCAGTTGCTTTGGATAATCTTTTTAATGGGATGTGTGTGTGGTCCAAACGTCGACACACATACAATTCGATGTTTGCATTTTTGTCTTTTTTTGTTGGTAAGTGCTCTCGCAGAGTAAACCATGCTCTTTTTTGTGACTGTTTTAACAATTTCCTAGGGTATCCCCTCTCTCTCAGTTTGTTGACTAGCCCCTCAGCATGTAATTCGAAGTCCTCTCACCTAGAGCAATTATTCCGGATACGCAAGAATTGCCCATAGGGCAAGTTGTTCTTAAGGTTGGACGGATGATAACTAGTGGAGGGAATTGTTCTTATCTGTGGGTTTGGTGTGTAATGGTGATTAACCCACCTTGGGATGTTTTTACATTGACATCCAAAAATGGCAGAATGTTTTTTTGCTGAATTCAAGGCCAAATTTAATGTCAGGTCTGTAATCATTAAGCCACCCATGGAATTCTTTAAGCATGATTTAGGACCCTTTCCAAAGGCACTAGACATCATCTATATACCTGAACCATTACTGGATACAGGTAACATAGGGATTGTTTTTGTATACAAACATTTCCTCATACTTAGCCATGTACAATACTGCCATTTCTGGCGCAAAGAAACAACCCATGGCACACCCTTTGGTTTGTACAAAGAATTTGTCATCAAATTTGAAGAAAATACACCGCAAGGCGATTGAAGCCAATTTTAGAATGAATTCGGTAGGCACCCGATGTGGTGTAGGTCTTGTTTCAAGAAAAGCCTGCATCGCATCGAGTCCATCTTGCTGGGGATCTGGGTATACAAGGATGAAACATCCATTGTGACCAGTATGTGAACTTCCGAATCAAAAGGGAACCCTTCAGCTATATTTATAAAGTCCATGGTGGCACGTAAATATGAGGCTACATCCTCAAGAAATGGCTTTAAACATACATCCACAAATTTTCACAGTGGCTCCAGAATCGAATCACACCCGACACAATGGGATGGCCGGGCGGATTGGTGGCATCCTTATGCACCTTCGGGAAGAAGTATAGGGCTGGAGTCCTTGGATACTTTTTAATTAGATATTCTGATTCTTTGGGTCCTAAGATCCCAGGTCCAAACCGTGAGTAACACTCTTTATAATTTCATGGGCAATCTTGTTAGTAGGATCTTGTGGAATGCATCAATACCACCCTGTGTTACCTGCATGGCTACTTCCTTCAGTAAGGTAAGCCTGCTGAGACCAAATCACCACTGCCCCACCCTTGTCGGCTGGCATAATCACCAACAGTTGTTGTTCCTTCAGTGCAGTGATGGCCTTCCTGTGGTCCAGCGATATGTTTTTCTTAATGTACATATGCTATTTATCAAGAACATTAAGAGAGGATAACACGGCATGTTAAAATGCTATATTTTTGGGTACACTGTACGACGGGGGAAAAAGGAAGATTTGTTACGTAGTCCCGATGGTTCGGGCCTCAAGGTAGCCTCTTTGCCCATGAAGAAAACTCTTAGGCAAATTTTATGAAATAACTCCAGTATTTCCATCTTGACCTTAGTAAAGTCCATGGTTACCCCTGGGATAAAGGACAATCCTAGTTCCAGAACTTTAATTTGTGTCTTCGTTAGGATGACATCTGATAGATTGATAATGAATGAGGCTCTTATGAATTGTAATACTGTCTCCTGGTTCTACTCTCCCATGGTTGTTTGTACCTCTCAGGCTGCTTCTGTTGGCCATCCCCTAAAAAAGGCTTCTTCTGTGGATTGCGATTGGTGGAACCCTCCCCGGGATCAGAATCCCCCGTCGATTCAGAGGACGAGGTATCGGAAAATGTTAAGAATTTTCTTCTCGATCTACCTTGGTATGCAGGTAAAAATCTATGGGAATGTGGATGCGAATAAAACTCGTCTTTTAATAATGGGTAGACTGCTTCGATCTTGAAGGCTTTTTTGTCCTTCTCAAACTTATTAAGCTTAAAGTTAATCGTGTGATCTTTAAATGCTGCAATGTCTTTTTCAATTTTGTCAATCAGGGCCTTAGCCCCAGTTGGTGTAGGATTTTCAGAAATCGCCTTAAGTTGTTTCTCTATCTCCACTGCTTCGTTCTTGCAGATACTTTGAGCTGTCTCTATAGTGTGGACCATAGGTCCTGACTGCACTTAGTATTGATGTAACTAAATCCCTTTTTATAGTCTGTGTCCTCAATAAAGATCACTGGAACATTTTTATCCTGGAGCCCCCAAGGGATAGTTCCAGCCTTCAGATGTTCAACCAGGAATTGACCTTGAAGTTTAGTTCGTATATGTTTCTTTTGGAGTCTGGTCAATTTTTCAGCAACATTCTGCTGTTTGGCAGAGCTACTTAGGGTGACTGTTGCAAACAACGATGGGTCAGAAATGAGGTTTTGAATATGGTCCTCGCTAAATAATAGCGTGTTCCTCCCTGACATGACAATTTACCAGGACACCCTGTAGAGGCTCACTGGAAAATAATGAATATAAGAATCAATTCAATTTTTAAAGATAGCAGCCTTGCGTCAGAAATGGCAGTATTGTTCATGGCTTAGTTTGAGGAAATGTTTGTATACAAAAACAATCCCTATATTACCTGTATCAAGCAATGGTTCAGGTATAGATGATGTCTGGTACCTTTGGGAGGGGTTGGAAATCCTTCTTAAAGAATTCCATCGGTAGCTTAACGTTTGTAGCCCTGACATTAAATTTAGCCTTAAATTTAGCAACAAGAATCTGCCATTTGGGATGTCAATGTAAAAACATCCCAAGGTGGGTTAATCACCACATTACACACCAAACACACGGATAAGAACAATTCCCTCCACTATCAGAGTTATCATCTGTCCAACCTTAAGAACTACTTGCCCTATGGGCAATTCTTGCGTATCCGGCAGAATTGCTCTAGGAGAGAGGGCTTCGAATTACATGCCGAGAGCTAGTCAACACACTGAGAGAGAGGGGATACCGTAGAATATTGTTAAAACAGTCACTAAAAAGAGCATGGTTCACTCCGTGAGAGCACTTACTAACAAAAAAGACAAAAAAGCAAACAGATCGAATTGTACGTGTGTTCACGTTTGGACCACAAACATTATCCGAAGCAACTGACAACTGGCATCTGATTGAAGGAACCATAAAAGATGTGGGGTTGCACTTTTTGCACAAAAAATGAAGCGGAACATTGGGCAGCAAGTCACTAGCTCTTCGGGCTTTTCAAAAAAACCATCTACATTATGCACCATGCTCAACCTCCAACTGATACAGGGACACCACAAATGTGGTACCTCTTCGGTGTGTGATTCGACACAAGAAGGGATATTATTCACAGACGGACTACGGCATTGGCGCCATAATGAATTTACGAATTGTAAATCTAAAAACATGGTATACGCCATTACATGTCCATTTAAATTGATTTACATTGGCAAAACAAGTCAGGAGGTACGTCACCACATTGTCCAACATCAGTCTCGCCTCAAAAATAAGACACCCACTGCACACATGGTGGAACACTTTGTGTCCTCAAAACACCTATACACTGATTTTACCTGGACGTTTTGTCCCAAATAAAGAAAAACAATCAGATTGGAGATGACCCTGAAGTCTGGTTGGCAAAGAGGGAGGCTTTCCTCATTCTGAAATTTGACTCAGCCCTGCATGGGCTTAATGAATTGTCTGCGCACTCATAACTGTAATTACAACTTTAGACATTCCCCCTAATTTCAGTATTTTTGCTGGGTGATCTGCTTTCTTTAGGGCTCTAAACATTTCATGTCATTTATATAATGGGCACATACATTACACTTAAATGAGGCTATTTTAAAGCAACGTCGATATTTGAGCTCATGAGTTAACAATCCATTTCGGATTTTCAAGTAGCCAAAGTGAGTGCTTTACTCATTTGAGAACTACCAGTACCAGAATTCCTGGGAACTCTGTAAGTGCCTGAGGAATCTCTGCCGGGTTAAAAGGAAGTGCCTTGTTTCACTCAAATGTTTGCTGAATTGTAGCAGACATCGGGTGTGTGGGGAATGTTCTAAAACAATTTAATCCAGTAAGCGGCATGAGGCACCGCCTTTATAAATAGGAAAGTACATTTAGGACAAGTGTTTTAGTAACTTTTACTGTTTCCACTTAGACTAAGTTTAAAGAAGTGTGGAATCGGGCTGAGTGTCACCTGAGCACCCTCATGGAGTGAAATTGATTCCCCTGGCAGGTAAATAGATTTATAGTACTTATGTCGATTTTGAGAGGCTTTAGACATAAATTAACTACACTAATGAAACATTGTTTACCAACAGTGAGGCGCCAATTACTCACTACAGTCAAGCCATCAGTACAACTTTGTAAAGTCTCTGTGGCAACTGGGATTTCTAACTAAAGGTAAAGGTCACTCTTTACTAATCCCTATAGCTTGTGAACACCAGTGCATTGTATAAATACAACCATATGTGTGCGCAACATAATGTTTTGGTCATTACCTTGCCCCCTAGATTTTTCGTCACATCTCATGGCAAATTGAACTGTCAGGCACTTATGAGAGGTTTCAATTATTCCTCTACACACAGGGCGGACGCACATCGTGCCGCTTTTAAGGTACTCAGTTAAATGCAGTATCTGTTGTAAATATTCTTTGGGTCGCAGTTTAGGAAACATAAAATATTCACTTATGATTTTCTTGTTTTTTATTGATATCAACCTTGTCCAAGTCCTGAGGAGAATCCGTGAATTGTGTGGATTCGAAACGCATTGGCTCATGTGTGCTCGGGGGATTGTATATATATTGTGCCTTTAGGAATGTAGTAATAATTGTTTCCTCTTGTGTAGGCAACATTGGTTTGAAGACATAATCCCCAGTCTCTTGGCCTCAGCAGGACAATTAACAACGTCTAGTTAAGAATCTAACGATCGCTTGGTGCCTTATGTAAAAACTAGGGCTTGTTGTACGTTAAATGTTAATGTTATTTCACACAATTGTCTAAGTTTGTTTCACTTGTCATTTATGTTTTTGAATTTTTTCGTTTTTAAGTGGAATATAACATTGAGTATAAATGTGTTTTTGTAAATGTGGTGTTCTGTAAATGGAAGGTTTCTTCTCTAAGACATGAAAAAATATGTCTTTGCTTCGCTAATCTAAATATTTTAAAATAAGCTAAAAAAAGCAATAAGAACCCTAGAATTGGTGGTCTAGGTTATTCTCTTTAAAGTGTGCAAACTAGTCCTTCTGGACACACTCTTTTCTTTTGTATTTACAGTGGTCCAGTCCAGGAGGTTTTTGGACCTGAGCCTTCTATGTTCTCAATAAGGGATTTCCACAAGGCACATATTTTCCGATCTAAGGCTCTAATTTGGTTTGGCAATTGTTTTGTGCAAATGTGATATATTGCTTTCTGCCCTAGAAAGAGAGATTTAAATAAGATTCTCTGTTTATTGAGCAAACAATGAGGTGTCTCCAATACTGGAATACCAGGCTTCCTTATTTGCAGATTTAATGCCAGCCTAGCTGCTGAATTTTCACACTTTGTTTCTTTACATACTTTGTGGGTGTTGTTAAATGCTGTACCTGGTTAGGTGTTTGAGAGGCTGGTTCTGTTAGGAAATTTAAGAAACTAGCGCTGGCAGAGGAGGTTGAATCCTGACAAGCGAGCATGCTCCTTAAGCGTACATTCTTGTGTGAGGCAGTAATAATCATGAGAGATTGATACTTGATTAAAAAAAATGGAATGTTTTCAGAAAATGGTAAGCAGATTCATCAGAATGAAATTAAGTAAACTATTTAAAATTGCAAACTTATTTTAGTGAGCAATAGTGTCTTTTCAGGAAATGGTATTGTTGGGACTCATGTGAGCTGATTTGTTTTAACAACTTCATTTAATATTTTTGTTTTTCACTGTCATAGGGAATTTCAAAGCAGCATTTGAGTGTGGCATGTGAGGCAATCATCAATGATTCAGATTATGGCATAGACTTTTTGGACTTTTACATTAGTTAATGCAGCTCAAATCTCAGTCAGACCTTCTTGATCAAGTGGCTCAGGTTTCTTTTGTAGTGCTTTAAGTATGCTCATTATCTGTTGAACTCTGGAGTGATGAAGACATCTCACACAGAGGTTGTTAGACCTGTAAGCCTTAGGGTAGTCATCCCCCAAACGTTTTGCCTCCTCCCTTCTATTTGTGCTGAATTTCTTTCTGTTGGCCTTAGGACTTTGTGCACTTTACCACCGCTAACCAATGCTTGTGCGCACTCCCTAAAACATGTTAAAATCGCCTTACACCTGATTGGCATTGAGCCTCCCACACTTAGGGTGCCACCCAGTCAAGTATTTCCCTTAAAACATGTCCCAGGCCTGCCTGTCGCTCACTAAAACATGGTAATATTGGTTTACACATTAAACCAAGCTTAAAGCTCCCTTTTTGATTATATATATGTCACTCCTAGGGCAGACCCTAGTTAGCCCAGAGGGCATGGTGCATTGTAATAAAAACATTGGCCATATAATTTCAAGTTCATGTGCTGGTAATGAAAAACACACAAATAAATGTTTCTCTAATGCAATGCCTTATTACATTTAATAAGTGATAACTTTTCTTTGGGAGCAGGAGGGAATATAATGCTGTGTGTCTAAGAATTTTAATTTAAAATCCATTTTAATGATAAAGTCAGATTTTAAGTCACAACTCTGAAAATGCATGTTTTAGAAAGTTAACATAAGGAGATGATAGACAGAGCACTGAAACTTTTCAGACCATCACCCCCAGTCACAAATCCTTGCTATTTAGCTCACATCGCCACCCCAGTTCAGACCCAGCCATATGCAAATCAGTCTCGACCCTGTGCCTCATGGGAACAGTCCAGCCTGAACTGCCAAGCCAGGTCTTCCTTGGACCGGAAACAAGCTTCCTGGGACCGGTTCCGCGGTAACACCTATCATCTAGGGCCCCAAATGAAGTATACCCCTATGAAGGCTATCACTGCATTCAAATTTAGGTTGACCCATAGAGGTACCGCCTCAGGATCAAGGACAGTCACAAACTCCCAAACCAGTCTTGTTAGACTTCCAGGACTGTTCCAGCAAGGCACTGAGTGGCTGGGTGAATGCAGCAAAGCTGATTTTTTTTGGGCTAAACAACCTGATATTGTAGTTATCCTGCTCAATTTGTGCCAATACCCGGTTGAAAGTAAGCTCACTGATACCAGAGTGTATACTAAGGAGGCAGACCTCTGGGTCAGCACCAGAATGGCTATGCAGACATCTGGGAGTGGAGAGGGATTCCCAAAAGGGTAATCAGTGTTACCACCAGAAGAAAAGGGTTGGAGAATAAAATAAGTTATTCTCTCAAGGCCCCGAAAACAGTTCCTAGGGCAAGGGAACCCAAACTCATTTTGACCAAAATAACAATAGCTTCTACCAGGAGTACTACAAGTTTGGGCATGTGAAAGGAGACTGCACAAGAGGATAATGTCCACTACTGGTTGGCAGAACCTTGGGTTGCGTACTGTAGTGCTTGGGGAGGAGATTGTCCCAGTCAGTGTGCGGGAGAAAGCCGAGGTTACCTAGTGTCCCTAGATTTAGCCATACTGTAAAGCATCCATGCTGCGGTACAGCATGAATACAAACATTGCCAAAGCCAATAGCTCTCAAAGACAAGACCTATTGGCTTTGCCAAAGCTTGTTACTTTGGGAGCGAGTCATAAGATTGTCACCTCATGGCTGTACAAACGTTAAACAAAATTACTACTCCAAATTTTTTAATGTGGAGCAAACAAAACATATGTACATTTTCAAACAGCCGGGCTAGCGACTGAAAGCTTGAGGAAGGCTCGAATCTGAATTCTTCAAGGCTAAAGTGCCCTAAATTTACGTGGCGTAATCAGTTCCAGTGGCTTGGAGTAGGTGCTCACATAGTTTGATCCATACAATGAGACGCTTGATGGATTTGTGACTATATGGGATATCAACTCCCTCACAGACCAGAAGACTGTATCCCCTAAATTAGGGGTTATATATCTATACTCAGGTTGGATTCACCTGGGTCTTCTGGTTTTATTATTGTATAATTTTGGCAATTATGGCATGCAAATTTAGGGATCCTTAGCTCTGAAGAATGCGCTGGACCTGGTTTGGCTAAACTTTATGGTAAAAACAAGTTGGCTTAGAGAGATGGTTTGAGCCATTGACCTCAAAATACCATTTTGCTTTTGTTTTTAGACGTACCTGAGGTCCCCATTATTAAAGGAAATATACTGGGGAACCATACAGTATTTGTAGTTTATCTGGATCCCACCATTGTCCAGTAGATTGTTATCTTACAACTCCCTCTTTCGTTTGAGTCCGTCAGGAGGTGGAATCTGCCCATCCTACTAGGGTTGGGAGAGAATGCGGATGATGAAGTATGGCACAAACTGTGTATGAGGCTTCCTCTTCCATAAGAATGGTCTTCCCATATATCCCAACAGGATTTCCATGACATCTCTAATTCGACCTTGATTTGTATTTCCAAATAAGGAAAGAGTCAATCTTTCTACGATTGAAGCTACTGCACCCGTTTGTGATTTAGTGTTAGACTAGGGAGGACACACAGTGGCCGGATCTCCCCTTTTCCATTCATGTGTTAAAAGCTATTCCACTCTACACCATTTCACTCTATACCACTTCAATCTATCCTGCTCCACTCCACTCCACTCTTTAACACACTACTCTACTCCACTGCACTCTATACTACTGCACTCTACGCCAATGCACTCTACATCACTTTACTCAAAACCAATACACTGCGCCGTTATACTCTACTCTGCACTACTCTACTGTACTCTATGTTACTGAACACTGTACACTGTGCCACTGCTCTCTACACCACTTTACTCTACACCACTCTACTATACATTACTGCAATCTACACCTATGCACTCTACGGCAGTCTGCTCTACACCACTGCACTCTACGATATTCTGCTCTGCAACACTGCACTCTCCACCACTGAACTCTCTGCCACTCTACTCTGTGCCACTGCATTCTATGTCACTGCATTCTACTCTGCACAATTCTACTCGACACCAATGCACTCTATGTCATTGCGCTTTACGCTACTACACTATGGGCCAGATGTAGGTGGCCCAGTACCGGTCGGTAACGGCCCAAATTACTGAATTTCGGCCGTTACCGACCGGTATTTGGCATTTGGGATGTAGGGGACCAAAAAGCAACCGAATCGGTAAATTTACCGAATCAGTAAAGTTTCCGATTCGGAAACTTTACCGATTCGGTGAATTTACTGATTCGGAAACTTTACCGATTCGGTAAAGTTGCCGAATCAGTAAAGTTACAGAATCGGTAAATAAGAAATGGAAAAAATGAATTTCGAGATGTAGGTACCCTTTGAAATCCCGAATTTGCATGAAATTCGGTATTTAAGAGTCGGTATTTATCATAGATTGAAATCAGGTGGTAACCAGGTGCAGGCTATAAAAAAGCCCCAAAATGCACCAGTTTCACCAGAATGGCGGCATTCTATGTCATTGCGAGGCGGCTACAGCTCCAGGCAGAAGGAGAGAGGGTCTGGAGGAGGGAGGAGCAGGTGTACAGGCAGAGGATTACTATATTCCAGCTAACTGAGCCTGAGATCCTACAGAGGTACAGGCTGGCCCCCCAAACCATCCTGGACCTAATCAGGGATCTCCACCAACTGTTGGACCATCCAACCCCAAGGGTGCACGCTATCCCATCCCATGTACAGGTGCTGTGCAGCCTACACCTGATTGCATCTGGGACTTACTAGAGTGTGGTTGCTGCGGTAGGTGGGGTGTCCCAGAGCTGTCTGTTCCGTTTCTTTAAAAAATTCCTTGACGCCATGTTGCAGAGAATGCATTACTACAACAGCTTCCCTGCAACGCATGCAGAACTGCTAAGGACAAAGACAGACTTTTATCAGATGGCGCATTTCCCAAACATCATTGGCTGTATTGATGGTACCCACATACCAATATGCCCACCTGCTGCCACAGAGTACATTTATCAGAACCGGAAGTCCACCCTTACTATAAATGTACAGGTGATCCGTGATTCCAAGTACATGATCACTGACATAGTAGCCAAATTCCCAGGGAGTACCCACGACTCCTACATCTTCCAAAACAGTGGAATCTACGCACGCCTGACAGTGGGGGAATTCGGCGAAGGATACTTGCTAGGTAACACACTGTGTGAAACTCCCTTGATACGTATTGGAGGTGGATGTGTGTGTGTGCATGCGAGTAATGTTTTTCTTCTTACAATTAGGGGACAGTGCATATGCCCTCCGGTCCTTCATCCTCACACCCTACCTCAACCCTACAACACCAAGTCAGAGGAGATGCAACAGGGTACACAAAACAACCCGAAACATTGTGGAGCACACCTTTGGTATGTGGAAAAGCAGGTTTTGCTGCCTCCATAAGAGTGGAGGGGCCCACCAGTACACACCAATCACCTGCTGCAAAATGATTACAGCCTGTGCAATGCTGCACAACCTTGCAGTCAAGAAGGGCACAGAAGTGGCTATCTCTGATTATGAGGACCATGATGACGAGGAAGCAGTGCCTGTACCACACACATCTGGAGTTGCAACACCAACTGATGGCAGGCACAGATGGGAAGAGGTCACACGCAACTTCTTTTAAGTAAGTAAAGAGACACAGACTGGTGGAGTATGCACCCAATGTAGTTTAATAGTGTAATGATGTAGGTTTCAACAGCACAAATGTGCAACAAAAAGTATTTAACTTGAATGATGTCAGTCCTGGTTCACTTCACCATGAACTGTAATAGTCATTTCCGTCCACGCTTCCCAGTGCCACTTGTATGTTGCTCACCGTGCTCCTTGTCTTGCTGGCCTGTGGCCTCAGCGTGGCGCCTGCTCCTCCTTGTCTCTGGGACAAGGGAGCTTGCAATGCTGCTCCTGCTTGTGCTCTCCTCACTTACAGGCACATCCAGAGCAGCTGTTTGTGCAGTCTGGGCATTTAACAGTGCCTCAAGAGCACTGGTCATCCTGACCATGCCCCTAGTGACCTCATTGGTGTTTTGGGTCATAGCCTCCTGCATGTTACTGCTTCTCCTGCATAGCATGGATGTGGCAGTGGCCAGGCGGTTGATAGCTTTATTTTGTCCATGAGCACGCTGCCTTTCCTTGCGCCTTGCCTCAAAATCAGTGTCTATTTTGGTGCATAGCAGCTGCACCGATTGGCTAATTTTGCGCATCCCTGCTGCCATCTCTTTGTTCACTTCTACAAGCTGATTGATGCCCTTCCCTATTTCTCCTATGTTATTGTTCAGGGACCTCATTTGGCGTTGGCATGCCTGGATGGCTCTTCCCTGCATCCTCTGTATACTCACCATGCTCCCCTCCAGACCACGGAACACACTTGGACCCTCCACAGGTGCATCTGATAGCCTTTCATGGACTCTGCGGCGTCTTGCACCACTATGGCCCACCCCTGCACTTGAGTGCATTGTACCGGAGCTGACATCTACAGGCAAGTTATGTCTTTCGCCCCCCTCCATGTCAGCTGCTGATGACTCCATTTCTAGAGGTGGGGCCACAACATGCCTCCTGCTTGGTGGTGATGCAGGTGTTGTATCATGCTGTGATGCTGGCATTTCAGGGGATGACAGCAACAGAGGGGATTGAGATCTGTGAGGGGACGCATGCAGCTCTTGAGCCATTTCTGAGTCTTGTGCAGGAGGATGGCTACTTGGTGGACCTGTGTCCTGTGGTACGTTCTGGGTAGTTGCACCTGGCTCCTGACTCTCCTGTGTCTCTGGTGGTGTGCCTTCAGTCTCCTGCGAACGCCTGCGAGACGTTTCACCTGTGGACAGATGAGCGCACATTAGCGAAGCGCTACTGTCTCACAGTGACTACAATTAAATATTTCTCACATTAGCTTTTATTCTCTATGCAATCATTTGGCTGACTTTGTGGTTGGTGTGCTGTATGACATGTTCTTACACTTCCTGACTACATATACCATGATGCATTGCCCCTGTATAGTGCTAGCAGTACTGGACTGGGGTTCACTTTCCCACAAAGGGTACAGGTAAGGATGATGGTATGGAGGGGATTGATGTGCATTTGTCTTACCTTTTTGCCTTGCAGCTCTGGCTGAGCTGTCTACTTCTCCCAGTCTGCAGACGCTGTCTGGTTCAATGGTTGAGGCCACCATCTCCTCCAGGTCAGTAAGGGGGGTGCTGTGTTCTTGCCTCCGCCAGTTTTTGATGCCTGCTTGTGGTGTTCAGCCAATTTCTTTTTGGTTTGGCTCCTGAGGTTGTAAAAGCGCTTTTTCGGGTCCTCTGTGTCTCTGGTAGTCACCCCTAAAGCATTAACTTTGTCCAGTATATCCAGCCAGAGTTTCCTTTTGGCAGATTCTGCCACAGTGAGGGACTGCCTGCCAAAGAGTTTTTGGTGCACCTTCATCCACCTCCTCAACAAGGACCTGCAGCTCCATGCTGCTGAATTTGAGTTTCCGCCTCCTTTCAGGCTGCTCTTTTTCTTTGCTGCTTGCCATTTTGCAGTTTTAAAAGTGCACAAAACCCTTTCTGCTGCTCAGGGACTCAGCTCTGCTCCAACTGCCTTTCCAGAACCTTCCAATTAGTTGCAGCTGCCTGTGTAGCCACTTCCTGGTAGGGAGGGGGAGGGTGGTAGCACCTAATTGGCTGCCTACTTAAGTTTCACTTTTGTTTGCTTTCCGATTCGGTATTTACTGAATCGGTATTTACCGAATTGGTATTTACCGATTTGGTGTTTCCTATTCATTCCTATGGGCCAAAAGGCCCATAGGAATGAATGGGGAATACTGAATCGGTAAATACGATTCGGTAATTTCCGATTGTCCGATTACGATTTTTACCGAATCTTTATTTTTTAAAGGTTTTTTATCTACATACCATTTTCCGATTCTAAAATACCGAATTGGTAAAATTCGGTATTTTAGAATCGGTAAAATTTGATTACCTACATCTGGCCCTATATGTCACTGCATTCTATGCCACTGCACTCTACACCAATCCGCTTCACATCTCTCTACTCTGCACCTCTCTATTCTATACCAATGTACTCTACTCTCCTTCACTGCACTCTTCTCAACTGCACTTTACTCCACTCTAGTCTAGGCCACTCCATTCTACTCTGCACCACTCCACTCTACACCAATGCATTCTACTCCATAACTCAATGCCAAATTAAATCTACCCTGCACTACTCACTCTACCCTGCACCCCTCCGCTCTACGCCACTTCACTCTATTATTATTATTAATAAAGTTTGTAGAGGGCAAACAGCTACCCACATAGGCTTTCCTGGCGCTAGAGGATGGATAGGGTACAATCAAAAACTCACTACCTCAACACATCCAGGTATCCAGGTCTTCAGATGTGCTTGAAAGGAAGACAGGGAGGTACAACTTCTGAAGGTTAATGGAAGGTCTTTCCAAAGTTTAAAGCCCACATAGGCAAAGTACAGGCTTCCCATGCAAGTCCATTTGACTCTTGGAACTGTGCATAGGAGAGATCACTGAGCGTAAGGTGCAGGCAGGTAGATAAGGCCTCACTACCCAAGTAGGTAATGGGGCCAGCTCCTGATCTAGCTCTGTGCACGAAGCAAAGAGCTTTGAATTTTATTATTTTCTCCTCCTTCAACTAATGAAGCTCCTTCAGAAGAGAGGAAGCCAATGCCCTTTTTAGAAGTCTGTGGAGTTTCCTGGTTGCCCAGTTTTGGACTGTTTGCAGCCTTCTTATGGAGGCTTCGTCTGCTCCCAAATGAGGACATTACAGAAATCTAATCTTGACAGAATAAGTTCCTAGATGACAGTCCTTTGGGATGAGAAAGGAAGAAACAAAAGGATTTTCCACAGCCATTTCAGTACGGCAAAATAAGTAGCAGAAAGTCTTGGCAACCAGAGGTTTCATGGACAGCTTGTCATCAAGCAGGAAGCCCAGGTTCTTCACCTTTTGAGCCTGTGTGGGAAGAGCACCTAGGTTTTGAGGTCAGTGCTGTGGGTCCCATAGGGATGGGTTCTTTTCCAGCACCAGTACCTCATTCTATCACCGTTGAGTTTGAGAGAATTCACATTCAACACACATTAATAAAATTCCACATATGTACAATAGCAATACAGTGCAACTGTTATATTCTAATCACAGGATAAAATATAGGTCCCACTAACGAAATTAATCACAACTCGACCTAAACCTGATAGCAGCCCTTAAAAAACTAAGCATGTACAATACAGTATAATTTGCAAGAAGTTGTAAAAAATTCAAAGCATGTCTCATCGTCCTAAAACAGGCCTTTGTAAGGATAGGGATAATAAAAGGCTTTCTAGGAACCTCGTAAAAACTGCAAAACATTAAAAAGTGCAACATATCCTGTGGAGACTGGCTGTCGCAGACACAGGCCATAAGGCACTGCCCTCTATGAACACCACGTGGTTGGGCCAAAAGATAGTGTACGAGATCAAGCCTAAATCTAGTCAGTAGGAAGCAATCATGGTTGCTGTTAAGTTTCAACCCCTAGGAGATACGGTTCAATAGTTGGCAGGGTTTTTAGTGTAAAATACTTGCGCACACTGGGCTTACTCAGCTCTATTTCCTCTCTATCACAGCAGCGTCTTCTAAAAACCACTCTTTTAGCCTGGTTAAGTCTGTCTTACATATGCCTTCCATATTATCAAAAAGATTCACCCTCCCCAAGCTGTGGAGTCCTTCTTTTACATACTCTAGTCAGCAGATGCAAATAACATGGGCAAGGGAGAGACAATCCTTTAAAATATCCTTACTGAGGGTGTTTTATTTCTTAGCCCAAATCTTTATCCACAATGCTAAAGTGCGAAAATCCAGGTCATCTGAAAGAAAAGCCATCGCCATCTCTTCATGCACAATGTAAAATGGGATGCTCTGCAGTAATGAGAGTACACGTCTCAGGAAGATGTTTTCAACGGTTTCCAAGGCCTCCAGCCTAGTGTGGCCTCATATCTCACTCCTGTAACTGGCATTTACAATAAATTTAGCTTTATAGATCTTCAGAAGGAACCCCATTGGCTTTCCCCCCACCCTGGATGCAAAGTTAAAGACAGATGCGTTTGCTCTAACCAGGTTCCCTTTCTTGCAAGTAATCAAGGCGGACCAGCTCAGTGCATCATCAAACATCACTCCCAGATATGAGAAGACGTTTGTCTTGGGGATTGACGAGGTTACTAACTTGAAAACATAAGGCTTGGCTGAACGAGGTCCCATCTGCATAACAAGCGATTTACTGTGATTAACCAACAGGTCCAGGTCCTCCATCAAAATGTACAAAGGAGTTCAACAAGAGTTGTAGCAACCGGGCTGTCTTCGCCATAAGGACAGCATTGTTTGCGTATAGTAGGACGGGGAAGCTACGCTTACCCACCTAAGGGTAATCAGCTTTTGCATGCAAAAGAACATTCTCCAGGAAGTTAATATATGGGTTAAAAGGAAAGCGGGCCAAGATACACACCTGACACACCCCTCTCCTTATATCAAACTTGCAGGTCACTTTAAGATCTTTGGAATAACAGACAACCGCTTTTGAGTCTCTGTGGAGGTCCCTTAGACACAAAATAATGTCCCTATCAATGACAAAGGAGAGCATCATCTGCCAAAGCTTCGATCTATTTACAGGATTGAATGCTGAGGACAGATCCATAAAGGGTAGGTGGATAGAGCCTGTACGAGCCATGGTATATTTATTTAATACCATGTACATGTTTATACATTGTTTCACTGTGGAATGACCTGGGCGGAAACCATATTGTATCTCGGCTAAAATGTTATTTTCATCTGCCCAGGTTGCAAGTCTGTCCAAGACCACACAACCCACCACCTTCACCACAGAATCCAAAAGGGAGATGGGCCTATAGCAGGGAGTGCTATCCCGATCACCCTTTTAAAATCCTGGGACAATGGTCGATAAATCCCAGGAGTCATGTGTTTATAAACGCTGTAAGTACGGGCACCCAGGTTTTCACATTCGCAATATAAAGATCTGACGGAATGCCATCGGGGCCGGGGCCTCATTTCTTGACAGACTCAAGATGCTGATTCTTACCTCTTGTGCTGTGAATACAACCTTGGATTTACCTTGCACCCTTTCCTGCCCTTCTACAAGTGATGTATCAGGCTGGAACATGCCCTCAAAGCTGTTTACCCAGTCATTGTCTGAGATGTGGGCATCCATTAGGTTGTCACAAAAAAAGAGCCACAGGTCTGGAATAAAAGGAGGTTATATAACTGTCTGAATTTGCTCTGCCATACACGATGGGGGGTTTCCCTTTTCAGGATGGTTCCTCTCACACACCAGAGGTGTCATGCGTCATCATGAGGGTGGCTCCTAACATGAAAGACCTAGGGCCAGATGTAGGTGAGGGACATTCATCGATTCTAAAATACCAAATTTTACTGATTCGGTATTTTAGAATTTTGCTATGTAGGGAAAAATTTGGTAAGTATTACCGAATTCTTAAGATTCGGTATTTACCGAATCGGTATTTACCGATACAGTACTCCCCATTCATTCCTATGGGCCTGGAGACCCATAGGAATGAATGGGAATTACCGAATCTGTAAATACGATTTGGTAAAAGGGGGAAAACATTAAAGGGTGGCAGGGTGTCACTTTGACACCCTGTTGCACCCCTCAATTGTGTATGTGTGCACTTGTGGCACACATGCATGCCCTAAGGGCATGTATGTCTGCCACATGGCACTGAAATAATTTGCATGAAAATGCTTTTTGTTTTTTTTTCGTTATTTACCACCAACTTGTAGTTGGTGGTAAATAACGAATCCTAACATGGGAAAAGCACTCATTTAAGTGCTCCCTACATTAGGAATTCGGTAATTTACCAAATCGGTATTTAAGAATTCGGTAATTTACTGATTCCTTAAATTACCGATTCTGTAAATTACCGAATCCTTAGATTAGGCCCCTACATCAGAAAAGCCTAATACCGGTCGGTAACGGACGAAATTCGGTAATTTCGGCCGTTACCGACCGGTATTAGGCTACCTACATCTGGCCACTAGTCTTCGCGTGGGCTACAACTCCCTCTCTATGAGGGAGGAGAACAGCAATGTTTTTATTGAGTCCATCAGAGTGCATTAAACCCCTATGTGAGACTGGCGTGTGCATAAAAGTGCAGTGCTGTGATGTGAAAAGTTTAAAACTGGCTACAGGGTTAACTATGCTGTGACTTTATTCAGCTACCCAGTGTCAGGATTAAAAGCAATGAATAGACGGTAACACAAGTGCCAACATTAGAGATAAATGTGTAGATCACTAGACCAACATGTTTCAGCCAGGAAGACCTATAGTAGTGTCACGGCCTTCTTCAGGGTCAGTTGTTCAGCTACTGCAATATTTAGGTGCAAGTAAAAGTGAAAAAACATAAAAAACATGTGAATCAGTCAAAATTATAATACTGAACCAGTATTATTGACTGTTCAGTATGTTCTGCGTACAACCTGTAATAGAGACAAAAGGCATTTTGTCACCATTATGTATATACTGTGTAATTATAGCATGAGTCCAACACACAGTTAAAACCTCCTAATTAGTAATGTTCTACAACACATATACATATTAGATCAATGTGTAGTCTAAAAATGACGTGCGACTCACCACTGTTGGTTGCAAAGTTCACCATGTTTGTCCCGGCATATTAGCCATATGGTACGTGCACCAAAACCTGTCAACAAGAGGTATATGGTATTAAAAACACGAGATGCCGAGGGAGGGATTTTGAGATAGAGCGTGAGTGCAACTAGAATGTCCTGTGGCCTATAGTTCGACTCATCAAGGGATGTATATGCAGAGTCGCTGTCACTTCAGAGGCACAGGCGTTCAAACAGAGAGAAGTATACAGGCCAAAGCCCCCGGGCGTTGCCACAGTGGACGTGATCTGAAAAAAGTTCAGCGCCCAAGAGGGGCGATGAGAACCGTGAGGCCAGTAGACAGAGAAGGATAGGATCTAGTTTGGTAGATAGGGCTCATAGCAAAGCTGCTTTAAGTATATCGAGCAAAAGATTAGTGTCCATATTTGGCTCTGCAAGGGGCATTGTTGAATTCTAATATGGGCCAATGCTTTTCCAGCGCTTAGCTTGGCCTTCCGTTGAAGGGTACTTCCTCTTTGGTCCGCCTGCTCCCTTCCCTGCTTCAGGATGCACACCAGGGACTGTGTCCCCTGCCCTGAGCGCTATTGGCTGGACACTGACCTGCGTGGAGGGGATTGTCATAGCAGTCAAGTGTGCTACAGCTATCTGCCCTACACAGGGGGCCTGTGCCCATGCTGGTGACGCTTCTCACAGGGGGGCAGAAAAACTCTGTGAGGGGGGAATCGGAGTTCGGGACAGCCGCTGAGTGGCCAATTCAATTTCTTTGTCCAAGACCTCAACGGCTCGCTGCAGGAAAGCTTCAATGGTGGTCACCGTATTCAGGGAATCTTTTGGAATAGGCCCTGCCACTGTCAACCTACATTTGCCCATTTCGATAATGTTTGTTCAAGATTGGCCCAACTAAACCCAGCAGGTACCAACAGATGCCAACAAATGCCCAGCAAGTCGGCTGCCAGCTATCAGGTTGACTGACTAAAACTGGGTCCCACAAAAATCTGGACAAGCACGACTGCAAGGTGAGATGTGACCAACAGGTTAAACACGTAGCCTGCACACCCGTAAAATGGAAAATAGGGCTCCTCCCTGCACATACCACCAGGTACAAAGCCCAATGCCCGAGCTAGATTCTGAAGGTCCAAATCCACAGCCCAAATCCAGACTCCTAGTCGGGGAAGAGAAAAATGAAGAGGGAGGGCCTAGCCCAGCTCCTCTAGGCTCCGACGGGAGTGGACGGGCCCGCCCTTGGCCAGGGCTTCGCCCGGGAGATGTCCAGCGCCTTTATGGTGTGCAGCGCAGGTCAGATGGCTCCTCCTACCCAATGGTCAGCAAGCGGATGCGGGACACCGAGTTGCTGGAGTCCTCAACATGTAGGGAGCAAAGCGCAACATAGGAAATGCACAAAAGCATCATAGAATTCATATTCATTTCGGAAACCACCCCAACCAAGCAATATTTCAGGGCGTCAGAGTTATAGTCCTGGGAGGAATTAATAGAAAAGATAATTTGTGTGTTGTCTGTATAGGTAAAAGTCAGGCTGAAGCTTTCAACCAGAACAGCCAGAGGTCTGACATAGATGTTGAATAGAGTTAGACTTCAGGCTGAACATGGGGAACCACTGATGTAAGGGCATGACCTGAGGAGGAAGCATTCCCTGAGGAGACCTAAAAAGATTGGTCACTGAGGAAAGATGCCATTCAAGAAAAGGCTGTACCTTGTAAACCTAGGCTGACCAGTCTTTTCAATAGCATGGAATGTGACACCTTGTTTAAGGCAGTGCTGAGGTCTAGTAAAATCAGTGCGACCGTCTCTCCGTCATCCAGGAGCCCATGTTCTGTCACTCCTAAAAGGGCGGATTGGGTTCTGTCATTCGCTTGAACCCTGACTGGGAGGGGTGAAACAGGTTATGGGTGAATGCCGAGATTAATGCCGAGTTTTGTCTGATAATATGCTTGATTTTAGTCATAATGGGAAGCATGGAGATAAGTCTATAATTAGACAAATTAAAGGTATTCAGAATGGGTTTCTTTAGGAAGGACAATACCCTGGCATGTTTCCAAGGCTGAGGAATATGCCCTGCCTGTAAGGAGAAATTGAGAAGAGCCACCAGTAGTTGAGGGGGAAGAGGGTCAGTAAGGTAGCTTGATCTTATGGATTGTACCAGTGATCTAAATACTAGTAGGTCCAGCAAGTCTCATGCATTAGGATTTTGAGTAGGAGAGGTGTAGGTAGGCACTATGGCAGGAGTGACAGAGGACTCTGTGAGTTGGGGTGCCCGGTAGGAGCAAGGCTGGGCCAAGACATGCCCACCCACTTTTGATGAAAGTTGAATATTCTTCACCTTCCTAACGAAAGAGAGCGCCACTTCTTCACATTGACAGTGGGACAGTATGTGTTAGGGAATAGCCTTTTTGGGGTCCAATAGTTCTTGCACTACCCTGAAAAGTGTTTTGGGGCAGTTGTGTTCTGTGGTGATTTATTTGGAATGAAAGGTGACTAGAGCTGTTCTGCAAAGCCCATGGTCATTGTTCGGTGGGATTTATATTTAAGTTTGGTGTCTACACTGTAAGGGGTATGCAAGAGAGGGGTCCCAGTGCATTGAAACATATACATAAACAAGGGAGAAACCTAAATCATAAAACTTTAGGAATAGTTTCAAAGAAACAGAAGCGCGATTGATTTACAACCAATGTTATTTAATCACATTGGTGGAAGTCCAAGTGTACAAGAATAACTTTGCAGGAAGGCATTATTACATAAATAATAACTCAAATAGGCGGTGCCCAGAGGGGGAGGGGAAGTGCAAGGTAATTAGTGGTGGGTAGGGTAGTTGAAGGGTAGAGACAGTAAATCACAAACAGTTCAGCTATACAGATGTTTATATACCAAATAGCCAACGTCTAAACATTAAGGACATATTGTCGTACATCACATGTAAAATCACAGTTATTAAATCACTGTTGAAAGATTGTTAGCAGGTATTTCTATAGTCGACGTTTTAACCCCTTGTCCGTAGGTGTCTTTACCCTTACTGATGGGCTCTTCATCAGGACTAGTGTGGTGTGCGAGGGATGGGGGGCGCCATAAGTGTAGCGGCGGGAGGGGATAACTCTCACAGTCCAACTGTTCGGAGAAACGGGGCTCAAGGGCTCTCTTCAGCGTGTGGGAGCGGGTAGAAGGAGACGTCACCAGAATATTTAGACAAGGTCCATAGGTTAAGGATGAAAGATAAAAGCTTTCCAAGATTGCTTTCATATGGACAAGACGTTGATGTTCAGAGTTATGGACAGTTTTTCAATGTTAATGACGGTCAAAGTGAATCTTGAAAACGTCATGCACGCTGTTACCCGAAATGACTTCAGTGGGCCTTTATGTGTCATCCTGTATCAGAGCGATGGTTGCCTTTCTTGCCCGATCTTATTAATACAAAGGGTTCTGACCCTGCTCGAAGATATTTTCCGGCAGGATGGATGAACTGCTGGTCCTTTAAGTCATGCAAATTAATGCAAATCTGATGTGGAAATAAGACGGGCAGCTCGTTGCACCGTACGGGTTGTAGCCAGCCGATGCTTGGAGAGCTAATATCAGCGTATTGGGAGGGATGATGGATTATAGCAGGACGGGTAAGTTTAGCAGGCCAAATAGTGACTAGAGAGTCTTGCAGACAGGCTTCAACTCGGGGCTGAACAAGCTCTGCCACTTGAGCTAGGTTAGCCATTCTCCTCTAAACAATCTACTCTATGCCCCTGCACTCTTTTCCACTGCACTCTACGCCACTCCACATTACTGCAATCTATGATACGCCAACTGCAATCTATGCTGTGCCACACTGAGGCACTCTACTCTATGCTACTGCGCTATATGCCACTCTACTGTAAACCAATGTATTCTACACCACTTTACCCAAAACCAATGTACTCTATGTCACTGCACTCTATGCCTTCTACTCTGCACCACTGCACACTCTATGCCACTATACTCTAATCTGCAACCTTATATTCTACACAACTGCACTTTATGACACTGCACACGAAATCACTCTGCACCATTGTGCTCTACATCAAAGCACTCTATCCAACTCTATTGTACTCTGAACCACTGTACTGTACCCCACTGCTCTCTACAGCAGTCTACTTTACAGTACTCTACTAAACAGCAACCTACACCAATGCACTTTACACTACTGCATTGTATGCCACTGGACTCTACTCTGCACCACTCAACTATACGCCACTAGGCTGCACTCAGCACCAATGCACTCTCTGTCACTCTACTCTGTATCACTCCACTCGATGCCACTGCACTCTACACCACTCCATGCCACTGTGCTCTACACCTGCACTCTATTCTGCACCACTCCAATCTAACCATGCACCACTTCAATCTACTCAGAAACAATCTACTCAATGCAACTGTAGTCTGCCCCACTGGGACTTCTCTCTACGCCACTCTACTCCACCCTGCGCCACTACACCCTGTGTCATTCCACCCAGCGCCACTCCACTCTACACCATTACAACCTATGCCACTGCAATCTACCATGCACCACTCCACTCTACTCTACTTTGCGCCACTCTACTCTACACCACTTTATTCTATGTTACTGTACTTTACGCCATTTCACTCAAGGCCACTCTACGACACTTCACTCCTCAATAGTCCACTCAATGGTGCTCTATGCCATTAAACTCTACTCCACTTTATAACACTCTACTCAATTCTATGCCACTACTCAATGACGCTCTATGCAACTCCCTCTAAGCCACTTTAATCCACTCTATTCTACCACAAACTCTACTGCACTCCACTACTTCATTCTAGGCCCCTCCACTCCACCCCATTCTATGCCACTCCACTCTATGACACTCTACTCCACTCTATGCCAAATGGAGAATTAACTTAGCAAGTTAATGTAACTAGCAGAAAATATTCACGGGGAGAACTCATGATGAGAACGGCAATTATTCATGTACTAAATATGTTTATTGATTATGTCATTTTAAATGTAGGTAAATGCATTAATTGAATGTGCCTTATTTCCTATGCAATTTGTAAATGTTTCAGCAATGTTTTTTTTATGATTCCTGAATTCTGTAGGCCGGAAACGCGGTTTCCTGAAACACTCGCTTTAGAATTAATAGCTGAATTTCGTGTGTGCTGTGGAATTTGTTCTTTCTCACATTTTATGTTGCAGGTGAAAGAAGCGTTCTGTTAGCTAGAATAATGTCTTTGTTTTACTAGTCAGGGAAGGAGAGAAGAAGTTACAATCATGTCGCTTGAGCCGATAAAGGAAGGTTATTGTACTTCACACAGAAGAAGACCTGGGAACCAAGGACAAAGTGTTGCAAGAGAAGAACATCGTGGTCTCAAGGGAAACTACCTTTAAGACCATACACAAAGCAGATGGTGTGACCCAAAATAGATCTTGGGAAGGATACCTTCAATAATGTGCTATTGGGAGTAGGGAAAGTGCCCGCTTCTTCTTCTGCCTTCAGAGACAGAGCATCTTAGAGCAAGCTCTGTCTTGGTAGCATTACGCTACATGACCCTTTGATGGTGGAGAGACTTCTCTTGAAGACTCCACATGCTGACACCTTTTATTATTTTTCTTGGGGATGCTACATTGTCTAAATTGGACTGACACCAGGGCACAGAAGCAGGAAAGTCCAGACACTTCTGTGAGGGGAACTCCTGACATTTCTTCAACTTCCAAGGTGGCATCTGGTATAAAACTAGGACCCTCGGATTCACTCTTCAGTTTACTTTTGGGCCTGCTGAAAGTCGTTCAGGGGACTGCCCTTCTGCCTATGGCCTGCTGTATACTTCAGAGGACTGTCCTGTTCTACCAAGAAGTACTGCCCTTCAGTCTGAAACCTGCCCTGTGATCTCAGAATACTGCCTTCCTGTTTGAGACCTGCTTTCTTGCCTGCACCCAATACTTCCAAAGTTACTCCAAGGGCTAGCTGGCTGGCATCCTGATCAGATATTCAGAAGCAGAAAATACTCCAACCATCTTGAGCCTGCATCCGGACCCAGCCTAGATGAATACTGACCCTCCAAGTGCTGCCCCTCCAGCCCTGGACCATTGGAATGCATGCTAAAGGTGTTCAGGTAGCCCAAATCCAAAACGTAGGACTTGGAAAAGTTTCACCAAAATGTGGTCTAACAACCGAGAGGAGACCGGTGCCTATCTGCTCATTGATCCACCCAAGGTGCATCACCCGTCGGCCGCAGCTCCCACTACATTCTGCTCCGCAGCAGTAAATCCTGTTCAGCTGCTCCTCACAAAAGGAGTATCTGGCTTTGTGGAGCCGTCATCGGCTACAGCCTGCAGCTGAGTCTCATTGGATATTTTCGGCTTCCAAAAAAGAGAATAAGTCTGATCGAAGGAACCATCACTGCGACTTCATCCAGCGTTTCTCCAATTATAATGCCTCCTCTTCAGACACCGTCGCCTGCCTTGCCCTGCTAAATTTTACCTTTCAGACATTTTCTCTCAAAATGTCTTCTGAGTCCAAAGGTAAGCCAAGACCGGGCCCAATCCACTTCATGTATCCGACCTGTGCTCATGACTGGCTATAACCTTTGATTTTTCCCCAGTCTTACATGACTTGATGTCTGCAGTTCATGCTTTGATCTTTTATGCGCTATTTTACACTAGAAACGTTGAAAATTCATAACTCTACGGTTCTACTGATTGGAATATTTCCATTTTGGTGTCAAATAATTTGTTAAAATGTACTCTATTGTTCTAAATTATTGGTGTGGGATATTTCTTGTGTTGTGTATCATCTTTATTGCTGTTTGGATACTGCATAAATACTTTACACATTGCCTCTCAGTTAAGCTTGATTGCTCTAGTGCCAATCTACCTTCGGGTTAAGCACAGATTAATTTAATGACTTTTTGTGGTCAAACCTGAGAAGGTTTGTGACTGGCTTGAGTGGAGTTTCATCTCCTCAACAAACAACCCAATTTCTCACAGTGGTGAATGGTGCAAGGTATCTGACATAGATGGCATGGATGCTGGGACTCTTCATAGAACACTTTGAATTTGTTAATTAAATGGTAGCCTAAATACAAAATAACTCATTCTATCATGTACTAGTGGTGACAACTTCTCCATGGAGTATGTGATGTTGTGGTCTCTAGGCCCACATGATGGATAGAATAACGACACAGACACTGAGTGTAACAGTACAGAACAGGGCACAACATTCCTCACAAATTTGATTACAACAAAAACAAAGTCTAACCTAAGGGAAGGAATGAAAAACAACAACAACAAAAACTTAAGTCTCACAGCTCCGAGAGGCAGTCTATCGGACAGCGGTGGACAGGCACAGCCGGCAGCACCCGAGCATCTCGGCACGCATCCATAATTTTACCATGTGCTTCTGGATGCAAACACAGTGCCAATGAAGTCAGAATTCCCGCCTCACGTCAGTTTGGTGATAGTCCACCAATGTGATCTTGATCAGGCCAGCTTGCTCACTGTGATGCAGTTGGTGTCATATAGTTCCAACTTTGCGGCATCAGGAGTGCTGGTGGAGTCCATTGTGAACACGTGATGATGGTGTTGCTTGATCCACTGATGACCGTTTTGGAATGCAGTGACCTGTTGAAGTCTCCGTTACACAGCCTGGCTACCTCCTGAAATCCATTGATGGGGCAAAGTCAAGTCCATCTCTCACGCTTGGGGGAGGCTCTTGGTTGAGTTACCACTGGACTGCCTGTGGGCTGTACTGGGGCTGCAAATGTGTCTGCATCTAGTCAGCTATATGTAAAACAACAAGGACCCCCTGATACAGATCAATTTCCTGGGTCAGGGCAAATAACATATGTGAATAGAGTACCCAGGCAAATTTCTAATACCTACTAGCACATGAGAAATGGCTTTTGCCACACGAAAATAATGATAATTACCTACTGTTTTTACACATTGGGATACAATTTAATTCTTCATACAAAAACATATTATTTGATAAAATCGATACATAGTTATACACAAATGATAAAAATTCTCAGCATTATAGCATATGCATAATTTCATTCATACAACAATTATTAGATATAAAAACTATTGGATGGTTTCCTGTCTACGCGTTTTGACACTCAGGTGTGTCTTCCTCAGGACTGTACCATCGTAGTGCTGTAAAAAATGTTTTTAAAAGATATTTTTACAATTTTGTATTTCAGTGCAAAAACAGTTTATATTTTAACTATAGTGACATGTGCTAGATGTTGGTTATTAACATATACTGATGATACCGCTTACAAGCATATATTAGTTTCTAACTATTACATAACTACCGCAGAACCATTTCTTTTTGTACACGCATGTTGGACATATATATCACATATACATAAATGTATATACATTTTAGTTACATTCTTTAAAACCTACTTTGTTCAGTTTGGTAGTTTCTTTCAGTGTACTATACATCTCATTGTTAAAAGTTTAACATACATTTAAATAACCTAACCCTAAAGAATAGAAAAGAAAACCATAGAAAGGATAAAGAAAAGGAAAGAAGAGATTTTCAGTATAGTCATTTGGGGATATTGCACTCGCAGAAGACTTTTTAAAAAAAAAAAATTATTTGTGGTGACTCTCATTAACCAGTATACTGTGGTCCTACCCTGGCATCATTTTCGCCAAATGAAATATGAATTTCTTGTAGTATAGTGATATTCATTGTCTTATTTTGGTGCATTTTTAACATCCTATCAAGATATAGGGAGTGCTGGCTTGCCTGTATTGAACGTGATGAGAGCCAGTTATTATAATCACTATGATTGATGTACACCAATTTAGCTTACCTATTCAGGGTTCAACAAGGTAGACACCAGGATGCCATGAAGATTGTATTAGTATCAATAGAAATTAATCTGCAATATGAGATCATTTTAAGGTTAAGATATAGTTTGACTCAGTTTTGTTACTAATGACTAGTTTATTTGAACTTGCTTACCCAATTTTTAGCAAACGCCCAGGATAAGTTTGTATTCACAAATTATATGTAGACATGATGGTCACTTTGGGTTGCTGACATCCGTTAGCCGCGTGACTTAGGGCACGTTGATATGATAATAGAAGCAGGAAGTTTATTTCTCTGTGAATAAATAATGGTCCATTAATAATGAACCCAAATAGAATTACAGTAGAGCAGTTTTTATTGCCAAAGTTGTAATGCTTACCCTATTTAGAGATATGTTCTATTTCTATTGGTCAGCGGCATCTAGTCAGCTGCAAGACCACCTCGTAGCCACTGCCTAGTCACTCATGCAGCATCATGGGTGAATGTGTCCTGGTCAGAACATGCACTCGCTATCAGGCTCAGGATGTAAACCAGGTGAGCAGGCGGTCACTGGTTCTTCAGATCATCACTGGTACTTCTTGTCACTATTTATGACAATGGGGCAGGACTCCAGTCTTCTTACTTGACATTCCAGGGGTGGTGGTGATGCACATGGCAAAATGGTGGAGTGGTTGCCATTATACAACTTGTATGACAGGTGGAGATGACTTGTATGGAGGAGTGATGACTTGAGGTGTTTATAGCCATGTAGCTCCTTGTGTACTTAGTGCAGCTCTTCTTTGGCATGTGTGTTTGCAAGCAGGGATGGTGTTTGCTCTAAGCAGCCGGTGACAGGTGGTTGTACAGTCACACTGTGAAGCAATGGGCAGACACAGTTTGCGGATTTAGGCGGTTTATGTTCGGTCCTCCCTCTGAGCTCTCTCCCGTGATGTCACCCCACTCTCGTGGCTGGCTTATGTTAGCAGGTGCACTCAGATAGTGATCCGAGTCCTCATTTTTGCCCCCTTGCTAATTTCTCCTGTGCACCTGTGGTTGTCTGTTCCTCTGTGTGACAGGATTGTCACACTCCTTTCGCTCCACATCTTTTCTTCTTCACAATCTGGCAACGAGACAAGCTCTCTTTTTCCCACTTGTTTGCAGTGTGATGTGCCATCTGCACATGCTGCAAATTGGTGACAGGCCATGTGTTGCATGTCTTTTCTGCATATGCTGTGAAGTGGGAACAGGCATGTGTTGCATGTGTTTTCTGCACATGCTGCAAAGCGGTGACAGGCCATGTGTTGTCAACTCTACTCAAGGGGACTTCTGCCAGCTGCGTCATGCCCAATGGACTGCTCATATTCTCCCATCCTGGACCATTCACCTGTCCAGTCATGTCTGTAGGACTGGGTGTCTTCTCAGGTGCGTCAGCCATTTCATGGATGGCTGTGGAGGTAGGTGTGCTTTGATGGATTTGTTCTGCAGCTTCTTCCATACCTTTCTTCTCCTCGACAAGGTATTGCGCATGTAACTCAGGATCGCTCTGGGAGATGAGTCTCCTTCCCTTTGCATTGGTGTCAGCTTGCCACGCGGGGATGTGCGACTCTCCTTATGCCTGTAATGGGCAGATGTGTAACACAGTCTTAAGGCAGTGTTGGACGCACTCCTTGAATAGTCTTGGGCCTCCTGCGGGGCAGTGCTATTGCAGTTAGGGTGTAGATGCTGTCCTTCCTGCATTCAGGGCCCCTGCACTGGGATTTCATTGGTGCTTCACTCTGAAGACAGCAGGTAACCTTCCTTCCGGCCCCTCTTTGCTCAATTGCATTGTACTTGTGCTTCAAGACTGCGCCGTAATGGCGCTGGGTCCTGCCTCAGTTCACATGCACCTGGCAGAGTTGGTCACTCCTTGTGACATACTGCAAATGCTGGGCCAACAGTTGACATTCATTGTAGCGGGCGGCCATTGCAGCCTTTTCCATTCAGCATTGCGTCTTCTCTTCAGAGAGGTCTCTCTCTCCTGGGCTCCTTCTTTTGCTGTCAAGTTTCTGGGTGCAGACTTTAGCGTACCTCTGAATTTGCGCTCATGGTTCTTTATTGGTGCCCTCTTCTGGCGCTTGAACATGCCCATTTTCCTGGTTTGCTGGGGTGGGTATTCACCACTCAGGGCATGCAGTACACTCTTTTAGCTTGCTGTGGCATCAGACAGCCATATGGGTTGCACACCCTTCGCTTATTCCTCTTATACTTCCTGTGGGGCTTGCTGCCTCCTTTACTACTTGACACTTCTCTGTGCTGGGGCAGCTTTGAGCTTCTTGGCACTCTTTCAGCAGGGGTTCACAGTCTCTCCTATTCTGCTGCAGTCTCTTCTGCCGGTCTTTTGGCTGTGGCTGCCTAGAAGACAGTCTGTAGAGTCCTGTGGGGTCTCTCTTCCTTCTACTGGCTCTTTTTTTAGGACATCTTACTACTCCCTTGTGATGTGCAGAAAATGGCCGGTGTATCCTGAGGCCTACCCTTCCTCAGTGCTGGGGCAGCACTTTCATCAGCACTACAATGTCTCTACTTGCTGCCAATGCAGGTGTCTCTTCCCATTTCTTGCAGCAACTGATGGGCAGCCATCCTGGGGCATGTGGTTCTCACCTGACGATTCTCTTTGCCTGAGCTTGCATCCTTTCTTTCATGATGGTGGCCTAGGGGGCGTGTGGTGCACTCTGCCCCCGTCCTGGCTGTCTATCCCTCATGGCCTCCTTCTGTATTCCCTCTTTGGCAGTTCAGGGTGCAATGTGGCACTGTGGCCACCAAGTGGCTCTGCAGGCGATTACAGAGAGGCCATGGCAGCTCTTCCCGATTGCTGCGGGGCTCGTAACTCAGGCAGGAATGGTGCAGGGGGACACAGCGCCGGCTTGGTAAGGCAGAGCTGGTTATGTGCACTTTTCCTTTTGTGCCGCTGGTTTCTTCTCTGTGATAGGGGGCTTTGTCTTTGTACTCAATACAGAAGTCCGCTAGGTGGCACTGCAGAAACCCTTTCCCCAATGTGGCAGTCTCCTAGTAACTACAGGCCGCGCTGGGACCTGCGATGCACATCAGGTGCCCAACGGCCATTGGACTCAAAGGGCTTCAGCCCCCCCCCCCCCCCCTTCCGCTGTGTGTGGCAGCCCGGGATGAGACAGCTTCCCGGGCGCACACACATCCGCACCCTAGTACTTCATAGGTCTTTTAAAGACCTTTTGCTTGTTAATGAGGCTTTGATGGTTTTCAACCCTTTTTAGGGCCCGCAGTTCCACTCTGCCTTTTGCTTGAAGAATCAGGCCCCCTGAAAAAAAAATTTAGCCCCCCTCCGAAATTTGACTCTAGGAGCGCCTCTGATGCACATTAATCCCTGTTGTGCTGCTGCCTACAGGTTTGTGTGTGTGGGTGCTGCTGCCTTAACTGTGGGGGACCTCTGCAGCCTTCCTTGATGCAGCGGGGTCATGACCCAGTGACGCATCCTGTGTAAACAGCTGTAGGAGGGGGTGTCCCTCAGAGAAGGTGCACGCACGCTCCTCACTGCACTCTTCTTACCTGCGGGCTGGACGCCGTAGTCATTCGTTGGCAGCCTCTCGCAGGGCTGCTGCACGTCTTTCCGTGTGATGCTCTGCCAGAAGGTGTGCTTTGGAAGCACTTGTTATCCCGGATGGATTGCCCTTTCGACAAGTGTTAGAGGCATGTGCCTCTGATCCCCTTCCAGGTAGCGGCAGAGCCCACCTAGGGCTCAGTTCAGCAGTGGGACTTGTGCGAAAGACATCCTTGTGGACAGGGGCCAAGACACTGCTAGTGAGTGGTTGTAGGGAGCTTCGCAGAGCCTGACGGATGGGCAGGTTAACGTGCCTCACCTCCTCTTTGTCTCGGACACTTGGACGCTCCGCCTCCTCAACCAAGCAGGTGCCGGGGTCATTCGGTGGTGCGGCAGAACTTTACCCCTTCTTCTCTCCAATGCCGATCATGTGCAGGCTTATTGCTTGAGGCTGTACGGATACAAAAAGAGCAATTGATGGACAGAATGCAGAACAATGTCATACATTCACCCCAGGACAGAGATCTGGGCTTGTATTCATCGTTTTTTTGCTTACCATGCCATTCCAATTTGAACCCAGCCATATGCAAATCAGTCTTGACTCTGCGCCCAATGGGAACAGTCCAGCCCGAACTGCCAGGTCAGGTCCTCCCTGGACTGGAAACAGTCATCATCAGCCAGGATATCTGGACTCCAGTGGCATGGAGAGCACGGGACCCATGTCTGGACATACCTGTCCCACTTGGAGTGACAAATTCAAAAAGGAACAGCTTGAGGCTGAACGGGCATGTCTGACACGCAATAAGTGCAGGGTTTCTTGGGCAGTCCTTTCAGTGCATGACAGAGGTTGAGCTGGAATGCACATGGGTCCCGACCCACTCGTCACGAATGGGATGTTGTGGGCTCCAGGCCCACATGATGGATAGAGTAACAACAGAGACACTGAGTGTAACTGTATGGAACTGGCCTGGAGCACATGCACTCGGGCTCTTTTATTGGCAGGGTCACCAAACTGGATATGCCTGTGTGGGGTGGTTGTATGGGCCAGCCCTCGTGGAAGAGGCTGGTGAAACACTAGACTGTTTCTAGCAGGACACAACAGCATATATGTTTCAGACTTCTCCCCACTGCAGATGTACTAACAAGGCAGGGGGAGGGGAGCGTGTAAAGCTTCCAGACACTATAATAGCTCTGAAGTGAGATAAGGTTTCCTTCCGATAGGAATGTATAGCCACTACATGCAGGTTGGGATTTGTTTCCCCGCAGTTATTCTGGCACCAGTCTGAAACCCTCAAGATTTCCATTATTCTATTGATTTTATATTCAATGTAGTCGTCGTTTAGTAGCCATTTTCCCTGTGCTGTAGGCATATTCAAGCTATAGCTGATCTTGCCAGAAAGTTCCAAGTTTCCTCGAGTATTTCCACCCTGTAAGCTGAAGTTTGAGTGATTGCACAAGCTGCTGTAGACAGCTGGGCCTCATTTATGACTGTTTGCCGTAGGGAAGCGCAGCAGGCCTTCCTGCTGCGCTTCCCTACGGCAAAAGAAAAGGGCAGGAATGCGCCGTATCTATAAGATACGGCGCATTCCTGTCCTTTTCCCCTCCGCCGGCGCACAATGCACAATGGTGCAAGGGTGCCTGCGTTGCGGGGAAGATTATTTTTGTACAGGAAGGGAAACTTTTCTGTACAGAAATAATCACAAGAGGCTTTTCCTCTTTCTATGTGTGCTGTAGAATGCAGCACACATAGAAAAAGGAAATACGAGGAGAAATAAAGACATTTCTCCCTGTTGCGCCTCCCTTACGCCTCCCCTGGGGAGGCGTAAGCTTTTGGCGCTGCCTCAGATTTACGATTTCTCGTAAATCTGGGGCAGTGTCAAAAGGCCATGGATGTTGCTGGGAACGCCCCCAGCAACACCCATTGCACGCCCCTTTAACGCAGAACACTGCGTTAAAGGGACTGATATTTATCAGGCAGCAGTACGCCACAAAAACTGGCGTACTGCTGCCTGATAAATACCACGCAGTCTTCTGCGCCACGGAACTTCATGAAAAGTGAAGTTCCGATGGCGCAAGGGGCCTTATGAATGTGATTTGCTTGGAAGTGGAATAATGGCAAAATTAAAGGACGTGGAAGACAGAAGTGAAACAAGGCGCTTTATTTAAACTATTTGAAAAATAATTGGAGGCAATGCCTAATTGTATACCGAGAATATGTAAATCGCCTGCGTAATTATATGTGTGGCAGACAATCAGCAATCCTTGAATTATTGGAATTAATCCTTAGCACTTTCTCATGAATGCTTGTAAAACCTATGGACTTAGAGTCAAATTTTAGGAAAAGTTTTCTGCTAAAGGCATAATTTAACTTCATCTTTTAAAAGAAAAACGTCTCAGAGGGGCTACCCCGTAAAACCACTCATTGCTTTTGTGCAGGGTATTTACCCGCCCAACTAGTTGAATCCAGATTGGCTGCCAATGGACCTAAGATTATAACCAAAAATAAGCAAGCCCTTACACTGATGATAGAAGTGTATTAAAAAACTTAAAATACACGGGTTGGTCAATAAGAGTAGGTTACAACATAGCATAACCACTGTTTAAAACCAAAGTGTCAGTGCAAGTGCTGCATTTCTTCAATAGTAGGAAAGGGCCTTCACAGTGAAGGTTAGACAATGTATTGCACAGATGAAATGCCTTAATGCCAACAGAAGTGGTGTAAGAGCGTGTAATTCTGCCACAATTTAAGTGCAATTTAGATGTAATCACATTACCATTGCAGCTGCCAATAATGACTGAAACATGATCAACAGACTGAGATTGTGCCATAAATAACATCATGCACATATTAATTCTTGAGATACCTTTCACATCCCTCTGTAGAGCAAACAAGGTGGTCTGCCATTGCATCTCATATGGTCAGAACCGGCTATGCACCTTTTGTGCTGCACCTTGGAAATCAGACAGCCATGGTGATAAGTTATCCTGCTATAAGGCATAGTAGGAGGTAGGTCACAGGTAAATTAGACGGGTAGCCAAACTAGTTAATAGGTTTGAGGAGTACATGGTAATCATATGCCAGTTTGGAACTGTGAAGCCCCTTATCTGTATGGATCATCTACAACCCATCAAATTAGGGTTGCTGAATTGCAAAAGTCAAGCTAGTATACTTCTAGCATTTTGATGGTGCAGGTTGATTTCACAAATAAGAAAGGGCGACTCAATAACCCTTTGCAAGCTTGTGTATAGTCCATACAAAAGGTGCAAACAAGGAGACATTAAATATACATTCAAAATCACTTACTCTTGAAATCAAAAACTGAAAGGTCTCAACCACAGATTCAAATTAAATATGATTTAAGATTGCTACAGTTAGAGAACACATACATCAATAAAAAGGAGGCATACATATAAATAGCATTTTATTCACAGAATAACAAAAAATAATATAGATACTTATCATTAGTATTCAGGGGTATACATTCAAGCAAACAGCACATAGATGTCAAATGCAGAGAGCAAGCCCAAAAATACCAATTGGAGTAAGAGAGTATGTACTGATACATTCTTACATAAGAGTTCATACTCCTCTAAACACTAAATGTAAGCATGAATGTGTGGTTGATACCATTCAGTTTTTGATTATGCGAATAGATGATTTTCCCAACGTAGCAGTTGCCCCTCAAACTCCAGACATAGAAGATTAATTCGCCCAGTGGAGTTGGGTTGCAAGAGCCCTGAATAACACCCATGTGGATGCAGTAAGGAATGCTCCAATGAGGTAGCCTGGGCGGGCTATTCTTGTCCTGGAATATGGCTGGTCTGGGACCCAATAAAACATAATTAAATTCCTTAAAAATTATGAATCCCATAATTATATGTCTACAAGAAACGTGGTCTTGCAAAGAGTTTGAATGTGATGGCTATTTTGTATACTCCTGCTATGCGAAGCGATCGGAAAGGGGACATGCTAGTGGGGGGGTATCTATCTTGCTTAAAAACTCCATCTATTGGAATCAGAAGGTTTTTCCCCACCCACAAACTTCTGTATATGCTTGAAGTTGGCATGCTGGGAGATTCTGACACGTCCACCTCCTTCATTGTGGCAAACTTGTATATCCCCCCCTGGGAAAAATTTTGATCATCTTTTGCCCGTATTCTTTCCTTTTAATCAGGATATAGCTACTAGGGAAGATTGACGCCTAGTGATATCAGCGGGGGACTTAAATGCTAAAATTTCAAATTCTGTCTCTGAGATTTATGCCAATATTGACAAAGTGAAAATTTGGCACATTCCCGAGATTTTATTACCAAATAAAATAAAAAACAGAAAAGCGGGGGTTCCTTTTGCGTGATAGCGTTAGAAGTCTAGATCTTGTTATCTACAGGAGAATGCCCGCTGATAAAACAGCCCATTTTACCTTTCATTCTCAACATACTCGGAGCCTTTTAGATTATGTGATTGCTTCCTACCAAATGTTTGAGACTTGTGATAATTTTTTTGTTAGCCCGTCGATATGGAGCGACCATAGCATAGTGGGTATGACAGTGGCCTTTGATCTACCCACATTGGACTCAGGGTATGCCGGTCAGGGCTCGGCCACTTTTAACAAAGGAAATGGACGCAAAAAAACATTGCTGAAGTAGGCTCCATTGTGAGGAAAAGCAAGGTATTACTCATTCCAACATTATATCCTTCTTTGAGGCTCAAATGAAGAAGATTTGTAATTTAATCTCCACATCTTCTGAACCTCACATGTATAAACAAGATATGTCCCGTATGATATTCTTAAAACAGGAAATTAACCATCTTGTTTGAAAACAGCACATACATTTCCTCCTTGGTCGACAGCAGGAAATCAATCGCCTTAAGTGAGTGAGAAGGCGCCTCATGCTCAGTGAAAAAAGAAGGGAGCTTGATGCGAAGTGGATAGGGCTGAGGGAAGTTGCAAGGGCCAAGGATTCAAGAAAACACTGGCACTTGATCGCTGAATAATGCAATTCAAGGCAGAGAGCTACACCAATACCGATTCCCGAAAAGGAATGGGTGGATTACATCTCTCTATTATATGGAAATAATAGTCCAGTTTCTCCAGTGTTGACTGATGGGGTTAAACTCGGGTCTGCTGAATTTATTGAATTTGGCCCCCGCCAGGAAAGGAATTGGTAAAGTATATAAAGATTGCTAGAACTCCAGCGCACAAGGGCCAGATGGTATCCTAATTGCACTAATTAAAAAGGATACAGAAGTATGGGTTGATTTTCTAGAGACACTTCTTAAATATTGTTTCTTTATGAACAAAATCCCCCCCTTCTTGGAAGGGGAGCATTATAGTCACCCTGTATAAAAAAGGACCAAAAACGGTGCCGACAGATTGCCCTCCTAGATGCCTCACGCAAATTATTTGCAAAAAGCATACTATGCCATTTACAACAATGGGTTTATAATCAGGATATCCGTCCACCGGAACAAGCCGGCTTTAGAAAAAACCATGGTACCCTAGATAATATAGCGGTTGTTCAGACAATTGTGGAGAAATATGTTTTCACCCGAGGGATGCCAGTTTATACAGCCTTTCTTGATTTCTCAATGGCGTTTGACAAGGTGGACCACCAGACCCTGTGGAGAAAACTTGTCTCCCTTGACATTCCAAATCATCTTCTGGGTCTGATTATGGAATTGCATACTGACACCTGGAGCCAGGTTCTGATGGGAGGTTCGCGGGGGTTAACATGTAAAATTAGAACCCATAATGGGCTTAAGCAGGGTTGTCTATTAGCACCACTTTTATTTTCTTTGTATATTGCTGATCTCCCTGGTGCTCTGAACTCCGTAATAGGGGATGCTCTCAAAATTGTTTGAATGTCCATTGGGTCTCTATTGTATGCAGACGATGTTGCAATATTTGATTTAACAACTATTGGCCTGCAACGCCGTCTGGACGTTTTAAACAAAAATCCAGAGGCACACTTTTTGAAAGTTAATATTGCAAAAAGCAAGATTTTGGTTTTCCGGAAGAAGGGGCTCAGAATAAAGAGATGTGTAAGATGGATGCTTGGTTTTGAAAAACTGGAACTGGTTGACTCGTATGTGTATTTAGGGAAAGTTTTTTCCAAAACAGGTTGAGACTTGGAGCATACTAAACATTGTGTTAGTAAAGCTATCTCCCAGGCAAGTGCATTAAACAGATGTGGGAGGGCAGGCTTGATGAACAGGCGTGGAGGCTTAAGTATAGGTTGAAAAGAAGTTTTATTAACAAAAGTAGCAGATGCAGGTTGTTGTGATATAGTTATTGGATGCTTATCCTCTTCATCCGATGTATCCCTTGAACTGGAATGGTCTGACGAGGATAAAGGTGTTGTCCTGCTTTCGGGTTGTCCTTGACCGTGGTGTTCACCCCGGAAGCTCATAGGGGGATAAAGAAATGAAAAGGAGCTGTCAGAATGGTATGGCACTGTTTTAGAGGTGTATTACCATCACCACACCTTGGTGCACTAGGTTTGTTAAGGTGCCTCGAGAATAGTTCCAACAGCCAAGGATAAGGCAAGGCAAGGATAGAGAAAGGAAGAGGAAGAACAGAAAAATATATGTGTATAAATGCCTTAGTAAAGGTAAGGTCCGTGCTCAACTGGAAAAAGAAATGGTGCACACACACATTCAATTCGACGGTAAGTGTTCTTTAACTACGGCGTATTTAGTCACAAAAGGGTTAACGCTATACTTATCCCTCTGTTATACGCTTCTGCCCGGATTTCCACCCACTCTTTTCCTACCCTCTCCCGGCTACTCCCGAGACACAAACACTAACCTTGCTCCGCCGTAACTCTCCTGAGTCACGGCCGCTCGCCAGCCACCTCCGGACACCACCAGTCCTCGGACCACGTTTCTTCACCGTCCTCAGTATTCTCCGATGTCCAGGTCTTCTCTGTATCGGGTCCCGCGTCTTCTCTTTGCAAACCGGGTCCCGCGTCTTCTCTCTGCCAACCGGGTCCCGCGTCTTCTCCTTTCCTCAGGCCGGGTCCCGCGTCTTCTTTCCGTTGGTTGGGTCTTTGTACTTCAAACCGGGTCCCGCGTCTTCCTTCCTGGTTGTTTTTTTCCGCCTTCTTCCTCCTCCCTGTCACGGTTGTTCTGCTCCTCTATTATTGGTCCCGAGTGTCCACTTCCGGGTCGCGAAGGCGGGACTTCCGGGTTGTAGTTCCGATCGCGTCCCTGTGGAAACAGAGGAGAGGAATGTGGATCTTGTGGTCTTGGAGATTGGTAAGGAACCTCGCTCCGCTCATGTGCTTTCTCTCATCCCCTTTCCCTTGCTGTCTTTCTTCTAGGGGGTTGTGTCTCTTGTGGATATCTCGACAGATTGTCAGCATTCCCTTGTTCTCGCCCTTTTCTATGTCGAGTGTGGAATCTATAAGGTTGTAAGGATAGAAAAAATCTCAGCACTCTCTCGTCGTGGCCTTTATTCCTAGCAAGCCATTCTAATGGCGCATGATCTGTGAACAGAGTGAATTCTCTTCCTTCCAGATAGTACCGCATGGTTTCTATATCACATTTGATGGCAAGGGCTTCCTTCTCAATTGTTGCGTAATTTTTTTTCTCGAGGGAAGAGTTTACGGCTAATGTACAGAATTGGTTTCTCTCCCTGAGGTGTCTCTTGAGAAAGGACTGCACCTAACCCCTGATCAGAGGCATCCGTTTGTAGGATAAAGGCACGAGAATAATCTGGACTAATTAGGACAGTTTCCGATGTTAGAGACTTTTTCAGAGCATCAAAGGAATGTCGTACTTGACTAGAAGGGCATTGTAATATCTGTTCTGTTTTACAGTTCTTCTGTAGAAGATCAGTCAGGGGAGCCGCCATCTGGGAAAACTGAGGGATGAATCTTCTATAGTAACCTAGTAAACCCAGGAACTCTCTCAAATCTTTTTTTTTTTGGGAAATGGTATATGGGAAATGGCCGATAATTTCTACGGCTGTGGTCTTATGACACCTTCCCCCAATAAGTATCCTAGATACTTGACTGTTTGGGCAGCCAAATGACTTTTGGCTGGGTTGATGTTTAAACCCTGCATACCTACGGTTTGCACGATCGTGGTTAGATGGGTTAAGTGTTGTTTCCATGTTTCCCTGTATATTACAATATCATCAATGTAAGCTCCAGCAAAATCATCATAG
Organism: Lissotriton vulgaris; assembly: GCF_964263255.1. Lineage (NCBI taxonomy): Eukaryota > Metazoa > Chordata > Amphibia > Caudata > Salamandridae > Lissotriton > Lissotriton vulgaris. The sequence continues at coordinate 96,042 of NW_028251476.1, read as the reverse complement.
GGCCTTAGAATTGTATTCATGGCTCTCTGGAATGTTGCAGGGGCCCCATGTAAACCAAAAGGCAACATTCTAAATTGATACAACCCGTCGGGTGTGGAAAAGGCTGTTTCTTCCTTGTCCTCTTCTTTTAAAGGTATCTGCCAGTAACCTTTACACAGATCTAGGGTGCTGATGTATTTTGCTTTCCCTATTCTTTCTACCATTTCATCCACTCGAGGGAGTGGGTAAGTGTCAAACTCTGAAATCTTGTTCACCTCTCTAAAGTCAATGCAAAATCTAATTGACCCATCCGGCTTAGGCACGAGCACAATGGGAGAATTCCATTCGCTCTTAGATGGTTCTATAATTCCCATCTGTAACATCTTTTGTACTTCCTCTCTTATTGTTTGTCGCCTCGCTTCAGGTATACGGTAGGGTCTTAGTCTAACTTGCTTACCAGGTGGTGTTCTTATGGCGTGCTCAATAAGGTTGGTCACTCCTGGGGTAGTGGAAAAGACAAAATCAAGAGGTTGTAATACCTCGAGTAACCAGTCGTGTAAAGGTTTAGGCAATTCTGGATCGATGCATTGTTGAAACAGGGGCCCCGGGGTTTCTACGCTGTGAACAGCTACTGGAGCCGGTCCCTCCCATTTCTTTAGGAGATTCACATGACAAATCTGCGAGATTCTCTTGTTGCTGTCTACTTCTATGCGGTAGGTTACAGGGGTGACTTGTTGGAGTACTGTGTAGGGTCCCTGCCACTGTCCTAACAGTTTCTGGTCTGATGATGACATCATAAGTAATACAAGATCCCCCACCTGGAAAGTTCTCAGTTTGGCCCCTTTGTCATATTGAATCTTTTGTGCGTTCTGTGCATCTTCTAAGTTGTTTCTGATTATCTCTCGTATTTGTCCTAAGTGTGTTTTTAGATTTGACACGTACTCCGGTAAGGGTTTGGTATGGTCCCGTTCAGTCTCCCACTGTTCTCTGGCCATATCTAACAGGGTGCAGGGTTTATGTCCATAGAGTAACTCGAAGGGAGAATAACCAGTACTTTTTTGTTCTTTACATCTGATGGCAAAGAGGTCCAAGAGAAGAATGTCTTCCCACCTTCTAGTTTCTAGGTCCAGCAGCTTCTTAAGAGTTGCTTTGATAGTGGCATTATATCTTTCCACCAATCCATCTGTCTGTGGATGATATGCAGATGTTCTGATTTGTTTTATCCCCAACTGTTTACATATATCTTTCATCAGTTTGGAGACAAAAGGAGTTCCCTGATCAGTTAGGATCTCTTTGGGAAATCCTACCCTAGAAAAGACTTCAATCATAGCTTTGGCTATATTAGTAGTGTCCGGAGGAAGGAGTGGTATAGCCTCAGGGAATCTAGTGGCGTAATCAACCATAACCAGTACATATCTGTATCCACTTCGAGAAGGTAATAGGGGACAAATTATATCCATACCCACTCGACTAAAAGGGTAATTGATAATGGGAAGTGGTAGCAACGGGGCTCGGGCGGGGGGATGATACCGACTGTGTCGCTGACAAATAGGACATTCTCTACAGTATTTCTTTACTTGCTGGTATATCCCTGGCCAGTAGAAGTTTTCTACAATGGTTTTCTCAGTTTTATCCGCCCCAAAATGACCCCCTAAAAGGTGACTATGTGCAAGATACAATACTTTTTCTCGAAAGGGTTCTGGTACTAACAACTGGGCTTTTTGGTCGCGGCCTCCTTTCCGATACAATAATCCATTCTTAGTAAAAAAAATATGGACCTACATGTTGTGGGTCTTCTTCTTCGAGTGCATTTTTCCATGCCTCTTGAAGTACAGGGTCCTCTCGCTGGGCAGCATGAAAATTGCGGTCTGTTTCCCAAGGATTTTCTATCAGAATGACTGGCATTACCAAGGGTTTTATTCCTTTTTCAGCCCTTCTCTGATTTCGGCTTTTCTGGAGTTTGGAAGGTGGCCATTCTTTTTCTGTGTCTTTAGAAAAAGGTGCTGTAGCAAGCCATTCACTCACTTCCTCTGATCCTGATTCCTGCAGCAACTGGGGTAGCTTGGCGTAATCATTACCAAGAATAGCTTGTTCTGGTAGTCGTGGTATTAAACCTACAGTCAGGGACGTGCCCTGATCCTGAGGATGTTGAATTAAGACCTTGGCGGTAGGATACGGTTTGGTGTCTCCATGTACACATTTAATGGCTACCATTCCGTCAATGGGTCCTATATTGTTACCTAAGTCTTGAGGCCGGACTACACTATGCAGACACCCTGTGTCAGCTAAGGCTGTGACTAGTTGTCCATTCACAGAGACAGGGCATTTGTAAGAAGGAAGTTTCTTGTTGGCGGGAGAGCAATAGTAATTACGAGCCATTCCTATTTTCATAGGCTCCTCTTGTTGTGGGCAAAATCGGGCTATATGTCAGATTCCCCCGCATTGGAAACACTGGGGTCCAGTTACAGGAGGTATGATGAACTGGATACTGGGCATAGGAGTGCTTGGAACAAGAGCAAGTGGTTCAGGCTTCTTGGCTATAGGAGGTCTTGTCGGCCTATGAACTGGATGCCCCCCGGTTTCCCTACATTTTCTTCTTTGCCCTTTTGAAAGTCTTGGGCCCTACTATAAGCACTAGCTATTTCTACTGCAGTTTCTAGAGTGAGGTTTGCCTGTTGTCGAACCCAACGTTGAATGGGGGGGATGCAAGGAGGTTAAGTATTGTTCCAGATAAATCTTTACCATGATTCCGTCCTTGTCTGTAGTGGCTGGTTTTAGCCAACGGTCCGCCATGTCCTTTACCCTAAAGTACAGTGCACGAGGTGTCTCTTGTGGGCCTTCTTTCATTTGTCTTAGCTTGATTCTGTAGGTTTCATCATCAATTCCCAGTATCTCTAGGATGCATTTTTTATCTCAGCATAAGGAACTGTTCCCTGGAGGGTGGCAGCTTGGTAAGCGGCCTGCAGGTCTCCTGATAACAGTGGCCCCAAATACTGTCCCCATTTATCTGCGGGCCATGAGGCTGCACTTGCCATGCGTTCGAAATTACTGAAGAAAAAGTCTGGATCTTCTCCAGCTACATATCGTTGTAACACTACTGAGGGCAAGGTTGTAGGACCTCTTTGTTGGCCAAGGGCCATAGTAAGTTTGTCCATAACGGCCCCTTGTGTTTGTTCTTGACCAGCGAGTACTTGGTGTAATTTTCCTCGATCTTCCTCGACAACAGTCAAAAAGCGTTCCATAACCTTCCCCAGATGTTCTTGATTTTCAGCCATCTTTGCTAGAGCAGCCTCCATCTCGCCTTTGTATCCTACTTCTGACACCACTTGTGGGAGGGCAGGCTTGATGAACAGGCGTGGAGGCTTAAGTATAGGTTGAAAAGAAGTTTTATTAACAAAAGTAGCAGATGCAGGTTGTTGTGATATAGTTATTGGATGCTTTTCCTCTTCATCCGATGTATCCCTTGAACTGGAATGGTCTGACAAGGATAAAGGTGTTGTCCTGATTTCGGGTTGTCCTTGACCGTGGTATTGACCCCGGAAGCTCATAGGCGGATAAAGAAATTAAAAGAAGCTGTCAGAATGGTATGGCACTGTTTTAGAGGTGTATTACCATCACCACACCTTGGTGCACTAGGTTTGTTAAGGTGCCTCGAGAATAGTTCCAACAGCCAAGGATAATGCAAGGCAAGGATAGAGAAAGGAAGAGGAAGAACAGAAAAATATATGCGTATAAATTCCTTAGTAAAGGTAAGGTCCGTGCTCAACTGGAAAAAGAAATGGTGCACACACACATTCAATCCGACGGTAAGTGTTCTTTAACTACGGCGTATTTAGTGCCAAAAGGGTTAACGCTATACTTATCCCTTTGTTATACGCTTCTGCCCGGATTTCCACCCACTCTTTTCCTACCGTCTCCCGGCTACTCCCGAGACACAAACACTAACCTGGCTTCGCCGTAACTCTCCTGAGTCACGGCCGCACCCCAGCCACCTCCGGACACCACCAGTCCTCGGACCAGGTTTCTTCACCGTCCTCAGTATTCTCCGATGTCCAGGTCTTCTCTGTATCGGGTCCCGCGTATTCTCTTTGCAAACCGGGTCCCGCGTCTTCTCTCTGCCAACCGGGTCCCGCGTCTTCTCTCTGCCAACCGGGTCCCGCGTCTTCTCCTTTCCTCAGGCCGGGTCCCGCGTCTTCTTTCCGTTGGTCGGGTCCCGCGTCTTCGTACTTCAAACCGGGTCCCGCGTCTTCCTTCCTGGTTGTCTCTTTTCCGCCTTCTTCCTCCTCCCTGTCACGGTTGTTCCGCTCCTCTATTATTGGTCCCGAGTGTCCACTTCCGGGTCGCGAAGGCGGGACATCCGGGTTGTAGTTCCGATCGCGTCCCTGTGGAAACAGAGGAGAGGAATCTGGATCTTGTGGTCTTGGAGATTGGTAAGGAACCTCGCTCCGCTCAGGTGGTTTCTCACAACAGATTTTATAAAACTTGCTGGAGACGCCATTTTAGCCATGACTTATCTGTTTTCAAGGTCAAAATCTATCCCACCCTCCTTAATATATGCTGTTGAAGTGTTGGACATGAATCATTGGCTTTCGTTTGATAAGGCGGAAGGACGAATTATGCGCCAAATTTGTAATTTAAACTCTCTGGCTGCCCCACATGTTCTGCGCCTTGAATTTGGATTAGTCTCCTCCTTCATCTTAGCCCAGGCAGCATTTCTTAGGTGGGGTAACTCTCTCTTCTTGGGGGAAGAGGGTACTTTTAGGGCAGCCCTGTGAACAGAAATCTTTTGCACTCTAAAAGAACAATCAACGTTTTTTAGGTCCTTTTTATGTGCAAATGATACTTTCGGTCTTAGTTTAACTCCCGCTTCTCCAATGCCTAATTCTGGTTTGAAACAGTTCTTAAAGAAATTTAGATCCCCTATCAGTTTTGGCGAGAGACGCTGCTTTAAGTAAATCCAGGACCAGTAACGTGGTGGTAAGTGGGAGAGCTTTGGAGAATAAACCACAGCGTTATTTAACTTGGAATATCCCTCACGGGATTAGAAGGCTGATTCTCCTACTGAGATTCAATCTGCTACCCTTAAGAGATGTTACTGGCACCTGGGATAAAACACTTTGGGCCAGATGTAGGTGTCCAAATACCGGTCGGAAACGGCCGAAAATACCGATTTTCGGCCGTTTCAGACCAGTATTTGGGCATTGGTATGTAGGGGATAGAAAAACTTACAGATTCAGTAATTTTACCGAATCAGTAAAATTACAGAATCAGTAAATTTACCAATTCTGTAAATTTTACAGATTCGGTAAAATTACCGATCGGTAAAAATACTGAATCTGTAATTTGCTATGTCGGTAGCACTGTTGACAGTGCTACAGGCCTTCAGGATTCGGTATTTTACCACACAATATAATTGGGGGGTAAAATACCAAATTCAGGTGTACATGCACATCTGTGCATGTACACCTGTGCCATGTGACACACAGACATGCCCTTAGGGCATGTATGTGTGCCACAATGCACACAAGCCTGTACTTGGGGTGCTAGAGGGTGTCAAAGTGACACCCCCTGCACCCTTGCAGGATTCGGTATTTACCGATTTGGTAAATACCGAATCGGTATTGCCCATTGTTTCCTATGGGCATCAAGGCCCATAGGAATCAATGGGCAATACCGATTTGGAAATTACCGAATCGGTAAATAACGAATCCTACCGATTCGGTAAAAATTACCGAATTTTTACCTACATCTTATTTACCGATTCATAAATACCGAATCAGTAAAGTTTGGTATTTATGAATCTGTAAATAAGATTTACCTACATCTGGCCCCTAGAGAGAAGAGAATTTGTGAATTGTGCCAGTTGCAAATCCAAGATCTAAATCACGTATGTTTAAAGCAGCAAAGGGACAGGCGAGTGCTTTTAAAACCAGTATTTATCAGATTTAACATTCACTCCGCTCAGGACTCACGTTTTTTGGTCTTGTCCCCTCCGAATGAAATGGTTTGTTTTAAGATATACCAATTTTTTAGAACATTTTTGCCTATTTATTAGAACATTGTCCAACACTAGTACTCTGGTTACGATTTTATACCAATTGGTTGGCTATCTAATTGTTTCATGTATTCATAGCATTATTTGCACATTTTTTAGTATGTTTGATATAAGAATTTTTATCGGTTGGTTATGTGATTGTTTTATGTATTATAGCATTATTTGCACATCTTTCAGTATGTCTGATATCATTTTATAGTAATGTATAAGGAAGGAATTTTGTATTGTATGTAATGTTTGTCTTTTTACATTGTTGGCGTGTTTTTGTGGACGTCTGTAGGAGTTCCAAAACAAAATAAATAAATAAATTGGATATTGGAATAAATGATTTGATTGTATATGAAATGATCCCTTTTTATGTACTTTACCCTTTTACAGGCTAATTTAAATATCCAAGCTCCATATTTAGTAGGAGTAAAGAGAAATTTACAATAATGGGGTGTGGATGATTAATTGATGAGTTTCGATGAACCACATACATTTTCAACTTAAAGGGAGTAATATAGATAGTTTGGATGATACAATCAGTTCATAAATTGTTGTTGCAGCAAATGTAAGTCCTCTTAATTGCGACCCCCATTTACAGCTAAGTGTGGACTAATATGAACTTCACAACCAGAAATCAATGAATAATCAAGATCCCATGTTTCCCCCAGGAAAATGTATTTCAGTTTGTTCAACATATCTACCAACATTTCAGCGATTCAAGTGTCTCTGAAAACGAGTTTTATTCCAAGAGAGGCCAACTAACTTGGTTTGGAGGATGGCAAAACATCTTGATAAGGAGCCAAGTGTCTCTGGTGAAATTTCCATCTTCTTGTCCTTCTTCACTTGACTGTATTGTGTGTTTTGTAAATTAATTAGCATATCATTACAATAATACTTGATGAATCAAATGCTACTCACAGAAACCAAGTAGCGACTAAATTGAAACACAGTGTGAAGTGGACAGAATCAAAGTAGCTTTTGGGGCGGTCCTAATTTTAACTAATGCTAGGAGGACAGTTCTTAAAAACTTCACTCTTGCTTTTGGTATGGATATTATTTCTCTCGATATAAAGCTTTCATACTTTTGATAGTCACTTTAACTCCTGGTCGGTCAAACACTAGTGCATACATAGTCTGAGAAGGACTACATAAAATCACAAGTAGGAGATGATACAAATTTCACTTTCATAATTTGTTCTGCAGAAAACAGTGGTATGGACAGAAAAGATAAAAAATAATCTTGCCAGGTCATGGAATTACCCTCAGGTCAGGAACAGCATGTATTATCGAGAGGACCTTAGAAGAACCAACTGGAGTGTATATTTTGGTGCAAATATCAGTCAAATAAATCGTGTGTCAATTACAATGAGTTACTCAAGTACAGTTGCAGACCTGGCAGAAATTTTAGAAGTATGGCTTTCCTCTTTGCATTATTATTTTACATCACCATTTGAGTTCTTTAGCATGTTTGGTGGATTTCTCCTCCTGTTTAGTGTTCTGTCTCCCTACCACTGTAACAGGAATGCATCATTGGTTGGCTGAACATTGTCTCCAAAATTGTGGGTCATGAATACCTTTTAAATTCTGCTTTTATTTAAATATATCTTTGTTCCTACCTGATGCTGCTAATTCGAACTCTCCGGTCCACCGCTGGGTGTCCCGTTTGTTGCAGAGAAAGTTGTTTTATCTTGTTTCTGCTTCTGGTTTGCCACCATTTTTAAGAGGTTGATGGTACAGCCTTTATCTGGAATTTCCTTCTTTTTTTCTGGCTACCCACTATAAACGGTAAGGAAACCCGGGCAAGCAGCAGGCGCGCCAAAGTCTAACCCGTCTGCACCCGTCCGCCCTCGGACCACGCTCAGCGCCACCCGCGCTGATGGTTTTGAACCAGACACCCCCATCACAAAGTCTAAATTTCAGAATACCAGAGAAACTATTATGAACTTGAAACTGTCAGATAAGACCGGTCCTGGTCTGTGTTTTGACCCCTACTCAGCTCAGGGCACTTTGCATTGCTCTCACTGTGGCCTTACCTTCCAGCACCTTTCATCATCTACTAATTTACCTACCACTTTCACCGCTCCTCCCAATGGGGATTCGTGACTCTCAATATCATGTGTGCTTATCAATGCGAGGTTGTTAGTCAAGATTGATGTTGCATTCTGTGAGTTTTTAGAATACGGTCAAATTGATATTGCCTTTATAACGGAAACATGGGCAGATGCTTCCTATAACCCTGATCTACTCCTGGCCATACTGGCAGGTTTTCAAATACATAAAGTTGACAGAGTAGGAACAAAAGGAGGTGGCATTCTTAAATCTAGTAAAATCAAGTTTTAAATCCTGTATTAAAGCGATACCGGATGATCGGAATTGTGAAGCACTGGATTTTAAAGTTGAATTAGATGGTCAATACTCCTTCAATGACATTTTACTTTACCGTCCACCTAGACTTAAGGCCCCTTTTATTGACAATCTAGGTCTCCTTCTAGCTCGTAAAGCCGAATATTCCAATTTCTCTGTGTTGGGTGACTTTAATTTTCAATTGGAAAACATCACGACCCGACACTGAAATATTTCTTGATCAGATGGCCTGTGCGGGATTATGTTAACTTGTAAAGGGTTCGACACATACCACTGGACACTGTCTAGATGGGGTTTACTCTCATAAACCTCATCTAAGATGAAGAGGATCCCTGCCTATGATTTGGTCTGATCATAAGACAGTCCTCTTTGAAATGTACTGCCTCATAAGAAATGCTCCCAAGTCCTCAGGGAATCTTTTGTCAGTCGTTCGTAGAATACACTAGACGCAAAATAGCTAAACCCCCTTCTTTTAGAAACTCTACCATTTACGTCCACCGACCCTGATCAAACGGCAGCTAACTACAACTTCTGGCTTGATTCAGCTATGATGCAATTAGCCCCTCCTAAAAATAGTCGACACTCCAGGTGCTCACCCTCTGAATACTGGTTTAATGACATTCTTAGAGCTCAGAAACAACTATTCGATAAATTGGAGAGAAAATGGAGATTTGAGGACAATTCACTCACTAAAATGGAAATTAAATCATCCCTTCAAATCTATTAGAACCTTATCCTCAGGGAAAAGGCTTCCTATTTCACTGAGAAATCCAGAGAGACATGCATAGATGCCCTAAAGCTTTCTTTACCACGGTAAAGAATTTGACTAATCTTCCAGCTACAGTAGACACTGTTCTGTAACTCCCATCTAAATCCTTTCAGCACAAAATTAAGTCTGTTTTTGACACCTTTGTGCTCCTGGACAACTGTTTGGCTCAGATCCCGTCTAACTCAACAAGATACAATTCATAGTAGAATCGGTTATCCCAGTGCTCTTATCCTTCAATGCCTTGACTATCAAACAGACTACCAAAATTATTGAAGCAATCAAATCAGGTTCTTCTTCGGACCCCTGTCCCCCAAAGATTCTGCACCTGTCTCCGGAAATCATAGCCATTCCGCTCATGGCTATTTTTGAAGCCATGTTTACATCAGGGATTTTTTCAATGGAGTGGAAGAGAGCCTCCATACTTCCTTTACTAAAAAAACTATTTTGGATGCTAGGGAGACCCTTAACCCCTGAACTATATTGACACTTCCCTTTCCCACAAAAGTGATCGAGACAGCCATCAACACTGAATTGTCTTCCTTTGTTAATGATAATTTTATTCTGGACCCCTCCCAATTTGGATTTCGTGCTTACCATAGCACAGAACTGGCCCTTGTCACAGCCACTGAAGAGCTCAGATGGACTTTAGATGGTGGGGGGAGCGCTGCCCTGATCCTTTTGGACTTGTCAGCAACTTTTGATATATTTAATCATGAGCTGCTGTTAGTCCGTCTAGCTTCCGTTGGGATCAGGGATAAGGCACTCTCCCTGCTGGGCTCCTTTGTGTCTGAGAGATTTCAGTTGTTTGTGCTGGGAAATTATGCTTCACCTTCAGTTTCACTGCTGTGTGTAGTTCCTCAGGTATCTTTCATGAGTCCAATGTTTTTCAATCTCTATGTCACTTCCCTGGCCAAATTGATAAAAAGCTATTGGTTCGCCTTTGTATCACATGCAGACAATACTCAGATTATTCTCTCGGCGAGCAGCTCATCCAGCCCCACAGCCACCAGTTTTCATGACTGTATGAGCCATATAGTCAATTGGATGACAGACATTTGTTTGAAGTTAAACTCGTCCAAAACTGAGGTTCTGGTATTTGGTAACAATCCCGCATTTTGGGCTGGCAGCTGGTGGCTGGTCCAATTTGGTCCTTTACCTACAAAAGTGCCTAAAGCGAAAGATTTAGGAGTCATTTTTGACATTAAGCTGTCCTTTGAAGTGCAAATCAATTTCATCACCTCTGCTAGCTTTTTATCCTTAAAATGTTTGAGGAAAAAACTTCCCTTAATACCTGTGGATTTAAGGAAAATGGTTGTATCTGTACTGATATCATCTAGATTGGATTACTGCAAATCCAGCGCTTCTAAACGCAGCATCCACAAGCTACAGACTGCTCAAAACGCGGCAGCAAGAGTACTCCTAGGAATCTTCAGATTTGATTCTGCTTCCTCAGCTCTATCCCATCTGCACTGGTTGCCGGTATCACTTTGTATTGCCTTTAAATCACAGAACAATTTGGGGCCAACGCAACTGGCAAACTAACTTAAGCCATATATTCCAGCAAGGTCCCTCAGGTCAGCTGTGCTTGGAATTCTTACTGTTCCTAGAGTAAGTAGGTTTAGGTGAGGTGGAAGTAGCTTCACTACCACAACAGCTAAACTGTGGAACTCTCTGCCAACCTCACTTAAAAAAGAGACATATAAAAATTTAGAAATAGCTTAAAAACATGGCTTTTCAAGGTATAATTCTTAAACTTTGTCCAGCTATGTCTGTACGTTCTAAGGGTAGTGCCTAGACACCCATAGGGTATTTGTTGCCCTTTATAATGTCATCATCATCATCATCATCATCATCACTAGTGGCTTGCAAATCGATTTTTGGAGGGTTGTGAAATTCAAGGAAATAAATAAAGATGCTTTTAAGTTCTGTATTTTCTTGTCACATTTGCTGCACTTCAATAACAGAGGTCAAATGTCAGGCAATGTCTTCTGACAAATTGCAGCTTATTGTTTTAACATGGAGATTGGTGTTTACAACCTCCCCTTACTATATAGTCAGAGGAAGAAAAATTAATTATGTGACAATCTTGCGGTGTTACAGAGCTGTAGGATGTCATTTTTTGTAAGATACACCAATATGTAAATACCTGTAAATAAAGTGTACACATTCAGCGTTTCTGAAAGCAAAAATGAAGTATACATTTTTTTGTAATTCTGAAGTGTGATGGAAGCAAATATTTATTAGGATCAATACAAGAGACTTTTTCTTTGTGATGCGCAAATGATAATTATTCACTGAAATCTAATTTCCACATACTTTCATTTGTGTGCAATATAGTTTTATCAGTATAACTATATGCCTGTACAAATGTACTGTCCATTTCAATAGAAAATGTGCTGTCTGTAAATGACAGTGCGCTACCACACTACTCTTTAGTTACATTTAAAAATGGGCTCCTTTACAGTCATTAAAGCTAGCTGGATTGCGAAAGTTTGTCGATCTACAAAGTGGGTCATGGCTCGAAAATGTTATGAAAGCACTGACTTAAGGTGCAGTACAGCCAATTAATACAGACTGTTTTCTAATGTTATGTTACTTATGACAGAGCTAAATGTTGTGCAGTTTCACTAGCATTTTCATATTCTGTATGTTTTCCAGTGTTATGTTATTTATGACAGAGCTAAAAATTGTTAATTTCACTGGCATGCAAGTATTCTATTAACATTGTTATGCTTCAGGAATAGGAAAATGTTTGCCTTCTCAAGAAAGTGTTTTCCAACTTCTTTCCGTAGGACTCAACACTATCTTTTCCAAAAGTGATGTCACACCATTGTGTTTATAACTCTGCTACACATAGTTAAGCAACATGTCGGTTTGTTTATTTCTGATGGGCAGTGTTTCCGAAGATAGCCTGCTAAAGGGCCTACTGTAACACTTTTCAAAGACTTTCTGCGTGAATGCGGTATTGCGTACACTCAAAATTGTTCCTGTTGTTTTGTAACTAGTTTGTTAAGACATCTACGAATTACTTTAGGTCAGAGGAGCTAAACTAATATTTATGCAGAGGGTTGGTGCTAAGGTGATAGTGTTTTTTTATGTCAATTTTAAAATCTGGAGTTTGATTTCTGAAAATGTAACTCTTTGTTCACATCACAATGAGCTTGCAGTTGCATTTCTAATGATTTTTTTGTGAGGAAGGTGACTATAAAAACCCTTACATTTGGTGGTGAGTCAGAGACCTTTCCTATGCTACGGGGGATGCTGCCTGATATCCTACTAACACAATACTATCTAATACGTTCTTGCAAGATTTCATGATAGTGTTTTCTAGCAGTATAACTGTATGGTTGAACGGTTCTGACATTTTTGCATGCTGATGCTGAAGCCATGGTCTGTCCCCTGATTTTCCCCATCGTTGCAACTGTTGAAGGGCTTCTAGTCACTAAGGAACTTAGTGCTTCAGGATCATTCCTTGTGTGAATCCCCATTTGTTCGCCCTCCTGTTGTACTATTAATCGTCCAATAATCTTTTCAGACTGTTGGCTGCTGATTAATAATTTTTTGGGGTGCCTAACTACACCCTGGGAAGCTGACTAAGGGCCTGCCAATGTAAAACTAAGTCCAGAGGCTTGGGAGCCTATAGGGACCCATATATATATATATATATTATATATATATATATATTACCTACTGGCGGTCGCCAGTAGGTATATATAGTTAGGATTTTTTCTCTATGGGATTTTTAAAAATTCTATGTCTAATAACTTTGGCGTTTGTGGACGGAATTGGCTGAAATTTTCAGGAAAATGGAACATTTTGTTTCTAAGCAGCCCCTGACAATTTGGGGGGGTTTCATTAAGGGGGGGCCGAGAAAAAAGGGGGGTCCAAAAACGCGTTTTTCCCATGTTAATTTCGGTAGGGCGGTTGGCCTCACTTTTAGCTCGAACGGCTGAATGGATTTGCACGAAACTTGGCAAAATTGTAGGGACTGTTAGCCCGATGTGCCTTTGCTAGGTCTCAATATATGTGCTCCAGTGGATTTTGAGTAATTTAGGTTCAAAAAAAGATATATATCTGGGCGGAGCCTAACCACACATCTGATCTGATTGGCTGTCAGCACTTCATCCAAGAAGTGTTGGCAGCCATCTTGGGACCAATATACATGATAGCACCTCATTAAAAAGCATTGTAGTTAATAGAGGGTTTTAGGACTTTAGTTACATTATAAATCATTTGTTGATGGTACCATACTCGTTTTAGGAATTGTGGTGGGTTCTAAGGTGATTTTACCATGTGAAAAAACCTGCTGTGACATCATGAATATTGTTTGAAAGAAAACTAATATCTCATGATTTTCCCACAGTGGTTTGGAAGGGGATCTATAAGCTAAACTGAAAGCATATTTTCTGTAAATTCACATTATCTTTCTCAGTCATGTGAAAATGAAGTCTGACATTCTCAGTAAAACATGTACATCCAACAAGGACAGAGACTGTCAGTTGATTCCTTTGTGTTCTACTGCAGCCTCCTAGAGTGTTCTAAAGAACAACTAGAGCACTAACAGTCCTACTTATTACAAAGGTATGGCACACCTGAAGCCATCTTGATTGGAATAAAGTGGTAACTCTTAAAACATTTAATTTAAAAAGAAACAACATGAGGGGGTATATTTTGCCATAGAAAGTATGATTAGTGCTGCAGAATGAAAAATTAGGGCACATTTTGAGTGACTTCTCAAATCCTTTTCTATTTCATTAAAACATTCTGACATGCAGTCTCCCAAAATGGCCACCAGAGACAAAGGAGCCCAAATGTAGCCCAAATATCACCCAGATGTAGCCCAAGTATAGCCCAATGACAGAATGTCCCAGAGTGTTCTAAAGAACAACTAGAGCGCTAACAGTCCTACTTATTACAAAGGTATGGCACACCTGAAGCCATCTTGATTGGAATAAAGTGGTAACTCTTAAAACATTTAATTTAAAAAGACACAACATGAGGGGGTATATTTTGCCATAGAAAGTATGATTAGTGCTGCAGAATGAAAAATTAGGGCACATTTTGAGTGACTTCTCAAATCCTTTTCTATTTCATTAAAACATTCTGACATGCAGTCTCCCAAAATGGCCACCAGAGACAAAAGAGCCCAAATGTAGCCCAAATATCACCCAGATGTAGCCCAAGTATAGCCCAATGACAGAATGTCCCAGAGTGTTCTAAAGAACAACTAGAGCGCTAACAGTCCTACTTATTACAAAGGTATAGCACACCTGGAGCCATCGTGATGGGAATAAAGTGGTAACTCTTAAAACATTTAATTTAAAAAGGAACAAAATGAGGGGGTATATTATGCAATAGAAGGTATTATTAGTGCTGCAGAAAGAAAAATTAGGGCACATTTTGAGTGACTTTTCAAATCCTCTTCTATTTCATTAAAAAATTCTGACATGCAGTCTCCCAAAATGGCCACCAGAGACAAAAGAGCCCAAATGTAGCCCAAATATCACCCAGATGTAGCCCAAGTATAGCCCAATGACAGAATGTCCCAGAGTGTTCTAAAGAACAACTAGAGCGCTAACAGTCCTACTTATTACAAAGGTATGGCACACCTGAAGCCATCTTGATTGGAATAAAGTGGTAACTCTTAAAACATTTAATTTAAAAAGGAATAAAATGAGGGGGTATATTTTGCCATATGAATTATGATTAGTGCTGCAGAAAGAAAAATTAGGGCACATTTTGAGTAACTTCTCAAACCCTCTTCAATTTCATTAAAAAATTCTGACATACAGTCTCCCAAGATGGCCACCAGAGACAAAAGAGCCCAAATGTAGCCCAAATATCACCCAGATGTACCCCAGGTATAGCCCAATGACAGAATGTCCCAGAGTGTTCTAAAGAACAACTAGAGCGCTAACAGTCTTACTTATGACAAAAGTATGGCACACCAGAAGCCATCTTGATTGGAATGAAGTGGTAAGTCTGAAAACACTCAATTTAAAAAGGAACAACATGAGGGGGTTAATTTTGCCATAGAAAGTATGATTAGTGCTTCAGAAAGAAAAATTAGGGATCATTTTGAGTGACTTCTCAAATCCTCTTCTATTTCATTAAAAAAATTCTGACATGCAGACTGAAACATGCACTTTGAATACCAGCAGCAGACGTCCCTGGTGAGCAGTAGCTTTACTACAGTGATCTAATGTGCAACTAGAGTGCTAACATTCAGAATTTCTGGCAAATGTGTGACACATCTGAATGCCTTCTTGATGGAACCAAAGTAAACAAGCATTGAAAATGCAATAGATCTCGCCCTCGTTTAAGTTAAAGCCATTCTGTTTGTAATGAGGTGGCTTTTTAGCTTTGCTTTTATTAGTGTTTTTTCAACTTTCATGTAAATAACATGCATCTGTATGCATATAAGTATATGTATGCATGCATTTATGTTTGTATTTATATAGATATACAGATGATATATGTTTATATATGTATGTATATATATATATTCACTGAAAAAACCATAGGCTATAGACCATATATAGTTAGGAATTAGCATTTACAAAACCTTGAAAATTCACTGAAAAAACCATAGGTTATAGACCATATATAGTTAGGAATTAGCATTTACAAAACCTTGAAAATTCACTGAAAAAACCATAGGTTATAGACCATATATAGTTAGGAATTCGCATTTACAAAACCTTATTTTACTCACACAAAACCATTGAAATTCCATATATAGTTAGTTGCACTAACTATATATCGCGCACCCGCAATCCACTGCTGATGATGTCACATATTACATCATTCATGACATGGTCAGTGACATCACTGATGACATCACTAATGACATCTCAAATGACATCACTGATGACATCACTGATGACAACATCCAGTGACTGTATGTTTCTGTAAAGTTAAAATATGTCTTACATATTGAAGAATGAGTGGATGTATAAGTGTCTGGATGAAGGATTTAGTAGGTGCATGACTGACTGTATGAGTGAGTGATTAAATGTGTCTCACTGAGTGCATGGGTTAGTGACTAAACTGTCTTAATTTGTGCATCATTATGTCTGTTGTTCTGTAAACTGTTGCATGTGTTGATAAGTAGCTATATGAGTAACTATATGGGTTATTGATTGGTTGCCCAAGTATTTGTATGGGAGACTGAGTGTGTGTGTGGGTGGCTGGGAGGTGTATGACTCTGTGCATAGATGTGTGAGCAGTTGATTCACTAGATGTATGGTTTCAAAAGTGCATGTGGAAACAGCTGTATGGGCGGTTGACTGTGTGCATGAGTGTATTGGTGAGTGAATGGATATCTCAGTGCTACATGTCAAAGTAAGTACATATGTAAAACACAGTACATGTGAGAGTTGACATATATAAATAACTGTGCATAAGAGCCAGTGAATGTGTGAGTGGCTGTATGGATCATTGTGAACTTGTATCAGGGATTGTATAAAAGAGTAAATATGTGTTAGTATATGTTTGAATAAGTAAAGTTTGTATAACTGTATAGTTGAGGAAATGGAGGTATGATTGATTCTTTGCATGACTGACTAGGTGTGTGAGTAACTCCATGGATGAGTGACAGTCTGTGAGTGTCTGTTTACACTGATTGTATCTAAGGTTATATTAGAGTCTGAAGAGGTTCATCGTATTATCACATGAATTATATCATCAGTGATGTGATCAGTAATGTCAAATGAGATGTCATCAGTGATGTCATTTGAGATGTCATCAGTGATGTCATCAGTGATGTCACTGACCATGTCATGAATGATGTAATATGTGACATCATCAGCAGTGGATTGCGGGTGCGCGATATATAGTTAGTGCAACTAACTATATATGGAATTTCAATGGTTTTGTGTGAGTAAAATAAGGTTTTGTAAATGCGAATTCCTAACTATATATGGTCTATAACCTATGGTTTTTTCAGTGAATTTTATATATATATATATATATATATATATATATATATGTATATATATATATATATATGTATATCCACCGCTTGGCTCCCTTTCTCTTCGCTAGGCGCTTCTTTCCCTCGGTCGCGTTTCTCCTTCGGTTGAGCCAACCGCTAACAATTTGCAACAAGTTTTCCCCGATCCCGGGGAAGGATGGAGTCGCTGAAAAAAACGGCTATGAGTCGCTCACTTCTGTGAAAGTTCGAAGTTTATTTCCATAAATCCATTAGGGGGTCAAATAACAAAAAGCAACCAACGCGTTTCGACAGCGTCCGCTGTCTTGATAACGGACGCTGTTGAAACGCGTTGGTTGCTTTTTGTTATTTGACCCCCTAATGGATTTATGGAAATAAACTTCGAACTTTCACAGAAGTGAGCGACTCATAGCCGTTTTTTTCAGCGACTCCATCCTTCCCCGGGATCGGGGAAAACTTGTTGCAAAATATATTACCTACTGGCGGTCGCTAGTAGGTATATATAGTTAGGATTTTTTCTCTATGTGATTTTTGAAAATTCTATGTCTAATAACTTTGGCGTTTGTGGACGGAATTGGCTGAAATTTTCAGGAAAATGGAACATTTTGTTTCTGAGCAGCCCCTGACAATTTGGGGGGGTTTCATTAAGGGGGGGCCGAGAAAAAAGGGGGGTCCAAAAACGCGTTTTTCCCATGTTAATTTCCGTAGGGCGGTTGGCCTCACTTTTAGCTCGAACGGCTGAATGGATTTGCACGAAACTTGGCAAAATTGTAGGGACTGTTAGCCCGATGTGCCTTTGCTAGGTCTCAATATATGTGCTCCAGTGGATTTTGAGTAATTTAGGTTCAAAAAAAGATATATATCTGGGCGGAGCCTAACCACACATCTGATCTGATTGGCTGTCAGCACTTCATCCAAGAAGTGTTGGCAGCCATCTTGGGACCAATATACATGATAGCACCTCATTAAAAAGCATTGTAGTTAATAGAGGGTTTTAGGACTTTAGTTACATTATAAATCATTTGTTGATGGTACCATACTCGTTTTAGGAATTGTGGTGGGTTCTAAGGTGATTTTACCATGTGAAAAAACCTTCTGCTGTGATATCATGAATATTGTTTGAAAGAAAACTAATATCTCATGATTTTCCCACAGTGGTTTGGAAGGGGATCTATAAGCTAAACTGAAAGCATATTTTCTGTAAATTCACATTATCTTTCTCAGTCATGTGAAAATGAAGTCTGACATTCTCAGTAAAACATGTACATCCAACAAGGACAGAGACTGTCAGTTGATTCCTTTGTGTTCTACTGCAGCCTCCTAGAGTGTTCTAAAGAACAACTAGAGCGCTAACAGTCCTACTTATTACAAAGGTATGGCACACCTGAAGCCATCTTGATTGGAATAAAGTGGTAACTCTTAAAACATTTAATTTAAAAAGAAACAACATGAGGGGGTATATTTTGCCATAGAAAGTATGATTAGTGCTGCAGAATGAAAAATTAGGGCACATTTTGAGTGACTTCTCAAATCCTTTTCTATTTCATTAAAACATTCTGACATGCAGTCTCCCAAAATGGCCACCAGAGACAAAAGAGCCCAAATGTAGCCCAAATATCACCCAGATGTAGCCCAAGTATAGCCCAATGACAGAATGTCCCAGAGTGTTCTAAAGAACAACTAGAGCGCTAACAGTCCTACTTATTACAAAGGTATGGCACACCTGAAGCCATCTTGATTGGAATAAAGTGGTAACTCTTAAAACATTTAATTTAAAAAGAAACAACATGAGGGGGTATATTTTGCCATAGAAAGTATGATTAGTGCTGCAGAATGAAAAATTAGGGCACATTTTGAGTGACTTCTCAAATCCTTTTCTATTTCATTAAAACATTCTGACATGCAGTCTCCCAAAATGGCCACCAGAGACAAAAGAGCCCAAATGTAGCCCAAATATCACCCAGATGTAGCCCAAGTATAGCCCAATGACAGAATGTCCCAGAGTGTTCTAAAGAACAACTAGAGCGCTAACAGTCCTACTTATTACAAAGGTATAGCACACCTGGAGCCATCGTGATGGGAATAAAGTGGTAACTCTTAAAACATTTAATTTAAAAAGGAACAAAATGAGGGGGTATATTATGCAATAGAAGGTATTATTAGTGCTGCAGAAAGAAAAATTAGGGCAAATTTTGAGTGACTTTTCAAATCCTCTTCTATTTCATTAAAAAATTCTGACATGCAGTCTACCAAAATGGCCACCAGAGACAAAAGAGCCCAAATGTAGCCCAAATATCATCCAGATGTAGCCCAAGTATAGCCCAATGACAGAATGTCCCAGAGTGTTCTAAAGAACAACTAGAGCGCTAACAGTCCTACTTATTACAAAGGTATGGCACACCTGAAGCCATCTTGATTCGAATAAAGTGGTAACTCTTAAAACATTTAATTTAAAAAGGAACAAAATGAGGGGGTATATTTTGCCATATGAATTATGATTAGTGCTGCAGAAAGAAAAATTAGGGCACATTTTGAGTGACTTCTCAAACCCTCTTCAATTTCATTAAAAGAATTCTGACATGCAGACTGAAACATGCACTTTGAATACCAGCAGCAGACGTCCCTGGTGAGCAGTAGCTTTACTACAGTGATCTAATGTGCAACTAGAGTGCTAACATTCAGAATTTATGGCAAATGTGTGACACATCTGAATGCCTTCTTGATGGAACCAAAGTAAACAAGCATTGAAAATGCAATAGATCTCGCCCTCGTTTAAGTTAAAGCCATTCTGTTTGTAATGAGGTGGCTTTTTAGCTTTGCTTTTATTAGTGTTTTTTCAACTTTCATGTAAATAACATGCATCTGTATGCATATAAGTATATGTATGCATGCATTTATGTTTGTATTTATATAGATATACAGATGATATATGTTTATATATGTATGTATATATATATATTCACTGAAAAAACCATAGGTTATAGACCATATATAGTTAGGAATTAGCATTTACAAAACCTTGAAAATTCACTGAAAAAACCATAGGTTATAGACCATATATAGTTAGGAATTAGCATTTACAAAACCTTGAAAATGATGACATCTCAAATGACATCACTGATGACATCACTGATGACAACATCCAGTGACTGTATGTTTCTGTAAAGTTAAAATATGTCTTACATATTGAAGAATGAGTGGATGTATAAGTGTCTGGATGAAGGATTTAGTAGGTGCATGACTGACTGTATGAGTGAGTGATTAAATGTGTCTCACTGAGTGCATGGGTTAGTGACTAAACTGTCTTAATTTGTGCATCATTATGTCTGTTGTTCTGTAAACTGTTGCATGTGTTGATAAGTAGCTATATGAGTAACTATATGGGTTATTGATTGGTTGCCCAAGTATTTGTATGGGAGACTGAGTGTGTGTGTGGGTGGCTGGGAGGTGTATGACTCTGTGCATAGATGTGTGAGCAGTTGATTCACTAGATGTATGGTTTCAAAAGTGCATGTGGAAACAGCTGTATGGGCGGTTGACTGTGTGCATGAGTGTATTGGTGAGTGAATGGATATCTCAGTGCTACATGTCAAAGTAAGTACATATGTAAAACACAGTACATGTGAGAGTTGACATATATAAATAACTGTGCATAAGAGCCAGTGAATGTGTGAGTGGCAGTATGGATCATTGTGAACTTGTATCAGGGATTGTATAAGAGAGTAAATATGTGTTAGTATATGTTTGAATAAGTAAAGTTTGTATAACTGTATAGTTGAGGAAATGGAGGTGTGATTGATTCTTTGCATGACTGACTAGGTGTGTGAGTAACTCCATGGATGAGTGACAGTCTGTGAGTGTCTGTTTACACTGATTGTATCTAAGGTTATATTAGAGTCTGAAGAGGTTCATCGTATTATCACATGAATGATATCATCAGTGATGTGATCAGTAATGTCAAATGAGATGTCATCAGTGATGTCATCAGTGATGTCATTTGAGATGTCATCAGTGATGTCATTTGAGATGTCATCAGTGATGTCATCAGTGATGTCACTGACCATGTCATGAATGATGTAATATGTGACATCATCAGCAGTGGATTGCGGGTGCGCGATATATAGTTAGTGCAACTAACTATATATGGAATTTCAATGGTTTTGTGTGAGTAAAATAAGGTTTTGTAAATGCGAATGCCTAACTATATATGGTCTATAACCTATGGTGTTTTTCAGTGAATATATATATATATATATATATATATATATATATATATATATATATATATATATATATATATATATCAAGTCGAGTGCGGTTACCAAATTCGTATTGGAGCCACAAGAAGACTTTATCTTTCCTCAGTGGGTGCGCACCTCATTACTGACTTCGCAACTTTACATCTTTCCCCAGTGGGTGGAAACGTAACTTCTGCTGCACCCACTGAGGAAAGATATTGCGAGCAAACTACAACACCCAAAAGGCTGCAGGCGGCCAAAGGCTGCATGTGAACCACGCCCCTTAGGGCAGGTGTAAAGATATAAAAGACGGTTTGAGCGCAGACGCGCAATCAGAACACTGAACTAACATTGCCTCTGAAGAAAGGAAGTTTGTAATTCCTGAAACGCGTCAGGCATGCTGATATCTCTGAAATGAACTGCTGGTTGTTTTGCGTGGTGAGCTGCCATTAAACTTGGAGTGAAACTGAACAGTCTTCTTGTGGCTCCAATACGAATTTGGTAACCGCACTCGACTTGATATATATATATATATATATATATATATATATATATATATATATATATATATATATATATATATATATATATATATAGTTGACACACCCATTCCAATACGCCTCGAACTCCACATCCAACGGAGCACACCAAGGGAAAAGAGAGAAGAGCCGACCCAAAGTGCAGTGAGCAATTTATTCTTTATTCGTGGAAGCTCGCCCTGCCAGCATAACGTTTTGGCCTTCACAGAGGCCTTGGTCACATGACGCCACAATGGGAGGGGGGGACTATTTAAAGTGCCAGTGCAAATAGGAAATGGGTTAACATTGGATCACAGCACCCAGAGGTAATAGACATGAAAAGTGGACACAATACTTGCGTAAATGCAAAATGACATATTGCTAGGGTGCTTTTTTAACCACCAGCGTTAATGGAAATGTTAAAAGACATGTTAACAATGCGCTAGAGTATAATGAGTAACAGCAATAGTTGCTAGATTCCTGGTACCAGTGACAATGAAATAAAGGGTTTTTTTTTCCTTTCATCATTAAAAACGCCATATGTATTACATAGATAAAACAAGGCTCGTTATTATATACATATAAAAACGTCTTCTCAAATGTAAAAACATATATTGTTAAGATCATAAAGTGCTAGTGCAAAGGCAGGAATCCTACTCATAGCAGCATTGAATATCACTACGTCTAATCCGTACCTAGACATAGAAAAAATAGCGTTGTGAAACATTCATGTCCAACATGTCTAACCTTGTAGTGTCTGAAAATATTGCCCAAGTGGGCTATAATTATTCCTTTGTGAATCTATATTGACAACCCATAAAGTGCAAGATGAAAGTGAACAGTGCAAATGGTGTACAAACATAAAATAGTCAACTACCAAGTGATGACTAACTGTTTTTTTCAGAAATGACTCGTGACGAGATGTCAGAATACATACAACGAGGTTTTGTGCCTGGAGAAAATATGTTCAATTATTTCATCCATAATCACCTTACTATGTACAGAAACTTTACATTACCAAAAACCCTCAACGACCTGAGTCTAACTCATCTGTATGTATTTCATATGGTCGAGATGGATCTGAGGGCCACCCACTATCACAATTAGAGGCAAGTGTAGAAATCCTCGGTGGCATTCAACCCACCCGGGGTTTTACTGTCGAATCTCAGGATAAATTTGGTCTCAGTAAGACGCAAGAGTGCCTCCCTATCACCTCCTCTTCTTAAAGGGCCAACAGCATCCACGACAAAATATCGCAACAAGTCACTTACATTTGTTGCCATGATGTGTTTTAAAATGTCGTGCCGCCGGGTATGATGCATCATTGGTATTAATCACCCTGATGTGTTGGAGTACCCTCTTGTGAACCTGCAGTTTGGTGCTTCCAACATAACGCAGGCCACAAGGGCACTCCAGCACATACACAGCAAACTCCGTTTTACACGTGAGTTGCTTGTTGATTTTATAGGGAATGTCTGAGAATGGAGTGGTGACTTCAGTTTTATTAATACCGTGCTTGCAAGCTTTGCACGTTGCACATTTGCGAAATCCTCTACTCGTGCTGAGCCAGTTAACTGGAGTCATAATCTCAGGGCTAGATTTAACTAATTCATCGCCCAAAGAGCGGGCTTTCCTGAAAGTAATCTGCGGCTTCAAGGGCATAACCTCGCCTATTGCTGGATCATTGCGGATGAGGTTCCAATACTTATTCACAATTTTTCTCAAGGCACCATGCTGTTTATTGAATGACCAGATTAATCTTGTCTGATGCTGAGGCTCCACAACCTCACAAGCCCTATTTTTCTTATATATTAGGGCCTCTTGTCTGGACAATGCATTGGCCTTGCGAATAGCCATGTTGATATCTTTCTCCGTATACCCTCGAGCCAAGAATCTCATGCGGCTGACTTGCTGAGCTGACTCACATTCCTGGTCTGTGATGCAAATGCGTTTTATTCTGAGCATCTCCCCATAGGGGATGCTGCGAATAAGATGAGGTGGGTGGTGGCTGGTGGCATGCAGCAAAGTGTTGCCTGCCGTGGGTTTCCTGTAAAGTTTCATCTGTACATGATTGTCAATGATAGTTAACTCAACATCCAGAAAATAGGCAGTGGTTTGACTAATATTAGCAGTAAATTCCAGATTATATACATTTAAATTGATGTTCCTTACAAAGGCTTCTGCCTCCTCAAATGACCCACGCCAAATAAAAAATATATCATCGATATATCGATGCCACTGTACAATGTTATTGCAGCAGATGTCTTTGAAGTCACCATGGAGGACCTGCCTCTCCCAGTAGCCCATATGTAGACAGGCATAACTGGGAGAGAAACATATATATGAATATATATATATATATATATATATGTATATATATATATATTACCTACTGGCGGTCGCCAGTAGGTATATATAGTTAGGATTTTTTCTCTATGGGACTTTTGAAAATTCTATGTCTAATAACTTTGGCGTTTGTGGACGGAATCGGCTGACATTTTCAGGAAAATGGCACATTTTGTTTCTGAGCAGCCCCTGAAAATTTGGGGGGGTTTCGTCAAGAGCGGGCCGAGAAAAAAGGGGGGGTCCCAAAACGCATTTTTCCCATTCATTTTTCCATAGGACGTTTGGCCTCACTTTTAGCTCGAACGGCTGAATGGATTTGCACGTAACTTGGCAAAATTGTAGGGACTGTTAGCCCGATGTGCCTTTGCTGGGTCTCAATATATGTGCTCCAGTGGATTTTGAGAAATTAACGTTTAAAAAAACAGATATATCTGTGACAGCGTCCCGGGTAGCGCTCCGGTTCGCGAACTTTTCGTGTAACGGAGCTTTGCGAAGCGAAGCTGATTGGCTCTCCGGTGTCTGTCAACATTCTAAACAGTCCGGAGCGGCCGCCATCTTGTCTCTCGGTAGGATCGAGAGACAAGAGGAGGAGAAAAACGAAGGGGGAATTTAATGAAAGGGGGCAAGGTAGACCCTTCTTGACCCCCTAGGAATGATGTTGGGATTATTAAAGGGTCCCGTGGGGCAAATAAAAAAAATTTGATTTTTTGCGGTAGAAGCGCTTTCCGGTTCGCGAACCGGGTAGCGAATCGGGATGCGAAACGGGAATTCACCATTTTGTGTTTCGTTTTAATTAAATTACAAGATGGAGGAAAAACAATGTGAGAAATGGTTACAAGGGGGTACGGGAGACGTATCCTGACCCCCTATGTTTTCTGAGGGTGGCTGAGGATGCTCATATATGTTGATACTTGTCTTCCAGCGGCTGCGAGTGAGCGTTTTTTTTTTTTTTTTTGCTGCGTGACGTCTGTTAACGTTCGATTAGAAGGAAATCAGGAAGTGTTGACCGCCATTTTGACACTGCGAGTAAATATATTGTTAAAAATAATTGTTATAAATTAATCTGTATTGATAAACATTGTCTGCGCCATCTTGCTTTTTTTCCAATGCCACACTTTTGTCGTTCACAGCAGCCATTTTAGATGCCTTGACCAGACCCACTCTCTGCACGCCGCCGATCCTCAGCATGGCTCCCCACCCTCGCAAGCATCTCCCCCACGCATTGGTCACCCCCGCTCTCTCTCTTATGCATGGGCCATAAACCTCCCCCCATCTGCGCTGCTCTTCCCTGAGAATCACACCCTGTGCCCGCCCGACACCTCCCTTTCACCCTATTCACTTCCGCACCCTCTGACACTCCTCTTCCTTTGTGTTTGATTGTCCAGGCCGGTCCCAGGCTATCACCTAGCCCTGCGGATGTAGTTTATGGCCTCAACTGTAAAGAATCACCCCTCTTCAAAGGAGTTACAGTAGATCAAGGCTCCCACCCCATGAGATCCGTCACACCACACGCGTTCCTACTATCTGATAACGATCCTGTATTGTGATTGGGGAGGGGATTCTCACTGTGAGGGTGTGTGGGACCGAGCCTGAAGCGGAAGATTCCAGGGATGCCTTTTTGTACATCAAAGTCTTCACAATTATGTGTCACATTATAAATATATAGCACTCCAACAAAGTAGTAGGATTATAACACTTTAATAACTTATAAATATATACAAAGCACCAAAAACAGTAAACACGTTAAAAAAAAAAATTTAAACACAGCAACAATGGTCAGTAGCGGTCTGTTGTGCGAATAGTCCAAAGGCAGCACAACGCGCCGAGATCTGGACAGCACCCCCTTGCCATTCAGCGGTTTTCCGCCCGCTTTTGCTGCACTGTGTCTTGTCAGTAGCGGTCTGTTGTGCGAATAGTCCGAAGGCAGCACAACGCGCTGAGATCTGGACGGCACCCAGGTGATGTCCTTTACTTGCCGCACTGGTTTTGGCATCCTACAATGCTGCACCGAAAAACGGCGTGGGGCGCCCCGGGGGGGGGGGAGGCGGTGTGAACGGGCCTCCCCAGGTGGAGGCTCGTCTGCTGTAGTAGGGCGCCCTTTTACCGTTTCAGTCACCAATCAGCAGTTTTCCGCCCGCTTTTGCTGCACTGTGCCTCATCCGCCATTTAGCTGTTTACCGCCCGCTCTTGCGGCTACAGCGTCTCGCTCACCATCTAGTTAATTGCGCCCACTCTTGCGGTGCAGCGATAGGCGGCTGCCACAGGACTCTTAAAATGGCGGCCGGCTCTTCGGATTTGGGCCTGGTCCACTGAAATGGCCCTGGGATACCTTGGAACTCGGACGCAAGAACGGGCGGAACTCAGCTGGATGGGGGGTGAGGCACTGTGCCGCAAGAGCGGACGGAACTCAGCTGGAAGGCGAGTGAAACGCTAAGAGGCGCCCCACTGCAGATGAGGTGCCTCCACCTGGGGAGGCGGGAGAGGGCCGTTTGCGCCGCCTCCCCCCCCCCCGGGCACCCCACGCCGTATTTCGGTGCAGCATTGTAGGATAGCCACACCAGTGCGGCAACTTGCTGGACACCACCTCGGTGCCATCCGGATCTCGGCGCGTTCGAGTCGCTGTACCGCAAGAGTGGGAGGAAAACAGCTGGATGGCGGGTGAGTCACTGTACCGCAAGTGCGGCCGCAACTCTGCTGAACGGCGAGTGAAACGGCAAAGGGCGCCGCACTGCACATGAGGTGCCTCCACCTGGGGAGGCGGGAGAGGGCCATTTGCACCGCCTCCCCCCTCCCCCCCCCCCCGGGCATGGGCATGGGCCCCATTCACGAAAGCGTCCCCTCTTTTGACTGATTGTTCTTGTTGCCTATTTCTTCTGTTGTCATTTAACGGAACCTTTTTGGACTGCCGAAAGGTGTTCGGTCCGACCGCTGGTTGGTGGAGACATTTTGACTATATCCTGGACCTGCCCGGCCTCGCACAAAATGGCGCCGATATAAATGGGACTCGTAACTCCTTGTTGTGTACTGGTTGCCCAACCTTGATATCACGAGATATGTATGCAGTTTTGAAGCACATGGCGGGCGGGGACGAGAATTGATTGAACATTTGGACATCCCTATTGATATTAAGTTCTGATGTGTTATTGATTACTGTACTATTGAAAGTTCGAATTAACGTCACTCATGGTACTTGCCCGCAAATGTATATCTAGATAATTTTATTGTAACTGGCCCTGTCGTACTTTAATTATAAAATGTACGTTCCCCGATTCCGCAACTGTTAGACACCTTAGTTCTTGCAACCTAATGGCCCGCTCGTTACGTTCTTCCACAGTGTAAATGTCCCCTCATCATATACGATTCCAGTTTGCTCCGTGGCCGGCCCACATGGTTATAGGCCCGTATTTGTATACTGACATTTTCACCATAAAGGTTTTTAAAACAAAACATGGTAGTAGTACCTTTTTTGGTATAGTTTTGAATAATAGCCACTGTTTTCGAAAGAGTAAAAGGCAAGTGAAATAAAGCAGCCCGATTACATGACGGTTGAAAGGTATAATACGCAGGAACGCAGTAAAGATAAATGGTCAAGGGCTGTTGTGTTTTCCACTCCTGCAACATAAAGTGATCGATAAGAATCCGATATTCATGCCTATCAGCGACTAAGACAACGGCTCCCTCATGGGACGAAGAAACGCCCTTTTTCTCGAAATAGGAATATTTTACTTGCAGGACAGTTGTAAATTTCCCGGGAAAATACATTAGCCTGGAACATGGTTAGTGATAAACTGTAAATGCATCTGGGTCCTTTGCTTTACAAGTCAGAGCGAGAAAAAAAAAGGTGGGGCTTTCATCATTTAGGGAAAAAAAATGTTCGAAAGCAATGAAAAGCGTTATTTTTAGGTCATATGACCAAGCCTTTCATCATTAGAATAACAAAAGTAAAATGAAGCAATGAAAAGTTTTATTAACAAGTCAAATGACCTGTTATGCTTACGTTACGCGCCGCGCTCTGGATCGTTTCCGGGAAGCTGCGCCTCGCGCACCGGAGCACTTCCGGGTGCGCTAACGCGGCGCGTCATAAGACGCATTACGCGACAACACAGGTCCAGAATATAGTCAAAATGTCTCCACCAACCAGCGGTCGGACCACAACCCCTTTCAGCAGTCCAAAAAGTTCTGTAAAATGACAAGAGAAGGGACAGGCAACAAGAACCATCAGTCAAAGAGGGGAGGGCAAGTTCTTCTCTACCGGGTCAAGTTAGGGCTCCACCGGAACTGATCGAATTGGTAGTCTACAGTGTTTCTGGATGTTTCAGACTGAAGCTGGCGTCAACATGAGAGCACCACCATCTCGTGGCTACGTCGTGGCCATTCCGCGAGCAATCATGGCAGACGCTCCTCACTGGAAGTCTACAGGAGTTGGGGGTCCTGGTGACTGTTGTAGAATCTTCAAGGCTGAGGGGACTCTTTTGGGAATGGGGCCCATGCCCTAGCAGTCAAGTGTCTGAGTTCCACGGTTGCCTAGAGCCATCTTTGCAGGCCAGGCCCAAGTCTGTGGAGCCGACCGCCATTTCGTGAGCTCCGTAGCAGCCGCCTGTCACTGTACCGCAAGATTGGGTGCAATTCCGTTGGATGGCAGGTGAGACGTTGTAATAGCAAGAGCAGGCGCAATTCAGCTGGCCGAGCGAGGCACTGTGTCGCAAGAGCGGGCGCAAGTCAGCTGGTCGAGTGAAGCGCTGGGGTGTAGCTGAGAAACCTCCACCTGGGGAGGTTGGGGAGGCTCGTTTGCGCCGCCTCTCCCTTCTACTGCACCCCATGCCGTCTCCTGGCGCAGGTATATGTGATGGTCGGACCAGGGCACCGCAGGACGTGTCTTCAGGTCAAACGGATTGTGGGACAAAGTGTGGAGCAGGCGCAATTATCTCGGGGGCCTCCGTCAAGTGGTTCAGGGAGGCACCGCATCACATTGTTTTCCAATGCAGTCAGGTCCACAAACAGCCCCCATTTACTTTGAGAATAGTGAAGCTGCAGCAGGTGCAAATAAGCTTCAGACAGTGTTATAAGCGTTGCTCGGAACCCTTAACTATTGCACCCAACATCCAGGACTTATGCCATTTGTGCAAGGCAGTGACATCGAAGCATCTCAGGGACCAAGCAACATACCATATCCAGAGTCCTTCCCACAACCTCTGCCTTCCTTCTTACCTAGTTATTTTTCTTTCACGCCCACTCCAGGCTTCTAGTCTGTGGATGGAAAACCATGAACCTACACTCACCTATGAAAATCTTACTATTGATGGTTTATTTTGAGCCCAAAATACAAAGGCTTGTTTGGATCGATGTTGCAGCAGGCTGCCATGTAAATAGTTATTTAATAAAACGTTTTAGCCTGTTACTTTGCTGGTGTGTTATATATATTTATAATATTTGCATAGTGTTTGTCGTTATTTTGGGTGGGGTGGGCGGCGGAGCCGAGCTGTCTTGCAGCCATCATGGAGTCGAGCTCAGTTCCTCTCACTAGTTTCGTATTTGTCATGAGGGGTTGTTCATAATGTTTCTATTTTAGCGAGGTCAAAAAGAGATCCCATTAGTGGCCTACTGATTTTGCTTGATTCCTTTTGTTTTTTTAACGATTTTTCACTATCTGCAAAGACTAAACAGAGTATTGCGACTCTGTGCTTGTTTGTAAATAAAGAATGAACCAAAGAGAACCAATTCCAAAACAATAAATGCTAGGATAACAATCAATCAAATGGAGAGGGAAGCAGGCACGACGGATTACAACGGGGGCAAAGGCCTGTGTTACCTACCCTTCACTATCTGCAAAGAGAGAATACTCCTAAAAGAAAAGAGGAGGGGGGGGGCAGCGTTGAAAGCACATCAGCGTGCATAAATACGAAAATGTTTTTACCTACCACGTACTTGACATTTTACAGCTTTTGATATTTGCTATTAAAAAACCATTGAAATTCACTGAAAAAACCATAGGTTATAGACCATATATAGTTAGGAATTAGCATTTACAAAACCTTGAAAATTCACTGAAAAAATCATAGGTTATAGACCATATATAGTTAGGGATTAGCATTTACAAAACCTTAATTTACTCGCACAAAACCATTGAAATTTGCATATATAGTTAGTTGCACTAACTATATATCGCGCACCCGCAATCCACTGCTGATGATGTCACATATTACATCATTCATGACATGGTCAGTGACATCACTGATGACATCACTGATGACATCTCAAATGACATCACTGATGACATCACTAATGACATCTCAAATGACATCACTGATGACACCTCAAATGACATCACTGATGACATCACTGATGATTTCATTCATGTGACAATACAATGCATCTCCTCACACTTTAATATAACCTCTGATACATCCAGTGAAAAATACAGAATATAATTTTTTAAACCATTGACACACCAATACTAGTTACTACATACGCACTCACTGATTCCTATGTCTACACACATATTCACTCATTCACCCATGTCGCCAGTAGGTAGTTATAGTTAGGATTTTTTTTAATGTTAAATCTCAAAATTCTATTTGGAATAACTTTGGCTTCAGTTGACGAATCTGCCTGAAAATTTCCTCAAAATGGCCTCGCGGCGCCCCGGTCCTTCCCTGAAAGTGTGGGGGGGATTCGTCAAGCGGGGGCCGAGATAAAAGGGGGGTCCCAAAACACGTTTTCTCCATGTTAATTTCCATAGGGCGGTCGATTTCACTTTTAGCCCGAACGGCTGAATGGATTTCCACCAAATTTGGCAAAATTGTAGGGACTGGTAGCCCGATGTGCCTTTGCTATGTCTCGAGATATGTGCTCCAGTAGATTTTGAGTAATTTAGGTTAAAAAAAATATATATCTATAGGTGCACCCGGTACGCGCCCCGGGGAGCGCTCCGGGCGCGCCACGTGAGGTGCGCACGGAAAGCTGATTGATTCTCGGGTGTCTGTAAACAGTCGAAACAGTCCGGAGCGGCCACCATCTTGTGTCTCGGTAAAATCGAGACACAAGAGGTGGCTAAAATTAAGGGGGAAACGACCATAAGGCGTCAGGGATAGACCCCCTCTGACCCCCTAGGTTTGATGTGGGGGCAATAAAAGGGACCAGCGGGGCATTTAAAATATTTTTTTTTTCGTTTTGCGCGGGGGGAGCGCTCGGTGCGCTCCCCGGTGCGCGTACCGGGGAGCATACTATGAGGAAAAAAGAATGACAGAGTTTTTAAAAAAGGAAGCCTTTTTTTAGGAATTGGAGGTAGTTCTAAAAATAACTTTTTTTTTCTTCTTTTTGTTGTTTTATTTTTTTTGGTGTTTTTTGAACATTTTGTACTTTTTTTGGCTTTTCAAAACAGTTTTATATTTTTTTTGTATTTTTTTAGGGGAGAAACAAAAAAAAGGGAATTGAAAGTGGACAGGATCCGCCTCGGCTCCCGACCTGTGTCTCCTACTCGGGGGATGCCGCCGTCGTCCAATCTGCGGACTGCGCCTGGGGCGGCGGACCCGCTGTCCGACACCCCGGAGCATGCCTGGCTTGAGGTGCGGGGCGGGTGGAGCAGTGGTGGCTGCTCTGGAGGGCGATTGCTGCTGAAGCCGTGGACAGTGGCCGCCATCTTGGCAGTAGCGGCGGGGAATGGCTGCAGCGGACCGCGCCTGAGGGGGTCGGCGTGACAAGCAGCCCTCGCCTAGCCGGAGCACAGGGGGGACCCTGACCTGTGTGGGTCGCCGGGAGGGCATGGTCAACGGAGCGGTGAGTGTCCCGACGCGCGTGCAGTCTGGATGTGCACCGGCGGGCTGCGGCGATCCTCCGTTGAGAGCTAAGAGGAGAGCGCCAGTCGGGTGCGGGAGCGGAGCGCATACCAGCTGCGGTGGTGGACCAGACTTGGAGGGCAGCTGCGGGGCGGTCCAGGGCACCGGAGTAGTGCCCCAACACAGTGCCTGACCTTGAGATGGCGGGCGGTGGCTGACATCGCAGCGGAGGCACCCTTGGGCTGAGTGCTGACAGATTGAAGTGGGTGCAGCGCGGGGCCAGCGCCGGTGGTCGACCTGAGGACTGACAAAGCACTACTAGGTGGGACACCAGAGGCTCAAAGGCAGATGACACGAGGTCTGCCTGATTCCAAAATGGCCGACATCCCCCGCGGTGAGCTCGACTCCATGCAGCACCCGAGTGCACATCTACAAGTCCTTCAGGCATCTACAAGCTTCAGGCCGGACAGGACACCTTCATTTTGGACAGGGACTCTCCTATAAGACGCATCGGAGAGTCGGAAGACCATAGTTACAGACCCCGGTACAGGAAACACTTGAGGCACTACACTCGTGGACCACAGACTCTTATGGACTTTTCCTTCTGTCCGGCCCGCCATTTTGCTGCTGCTCTCGGCCGTCTCTCTCTTGTCCCCGGCTTGTCTTCTTGCCCATTCCTTCGTCTTTTACCCTTTTCCCTCGTTTCCCCCTTGATGTTCCTCAAATGTTTCCTCCCTTTTTTGCTTTGCCTTCTCTCCCTACCCTTGATTCCCTCCCACCCTTCCTTGCTGTTATGACTTCGTCCCCCCCTACAACCCCACTTAAGGGAACTCTGCCTGAGGATTTCTACTATGTGTGCTTATTTTTGTTTATAGGGATATCTCTTATCACTTGTATTTGCAGTAGATCTTTGTACCTAAGATCAAAGCTAAGCTTTGTAACTTTAGATCTAAGCTTGGGTAGTCGCTGAAGTCCTTACACTATATACCACCCCTATGCATCTCTTAGAGTTTTACCAGTCATATCCCTTCCGATGTGTATGCAGTTGACTCTGATCACTAGTGTTTGCAGTGGACCCTTGTACTCTCTACCACCCCTATGTGACCCTTAGAGTGTTTCCAGTCATATTTGTACTCTGTACCTCCCCTATGTGACCCTTAGAGTGTTTCCAGTCATATCCCTCCGGTGTAGATAGAAGATAACTCTGACTAGTATCCTATGTGATTTTTAGATTGTATCCATGTGTATCTCCTCCCTGTGTTTAGAGTTATAGCTTTAACGACTAGTCACCTGTGTGACTGTGGAGTATAGCCATGTGTATCCCTTCCCTCGTGTGAAGAGATAACCCTATTCACGAGAACAAAAAGAAATGTGTTCCTGAAATGTGTAACGTAACTGATTCTATGTAAAGTGCTTTGATAACATGTAACGGAACTGGTGCTATGTAAAGCGCTCTGATAACCTAATCGGTTCAAGTTCGCGCTATATAAAACTCTAAAAATAAATAAAAATAAATAAGAAACTGGCTCAACTGGAGCAAAAAAACAAAAAAAACCCAAAAATTAGTTCTTTTTGGGGCACTTGTGATTGTCACCTGCAAGGACGATGAGCTTTATGCGCTGTTCACCATAGGCGATAAGCTTGCCACATGCAGTACAAGTGATTTTAAAATGAGCAAATCTTGGCTGAATACAAGGCATCATCTCTGATGTTTCTGGTCCCGATGAAGTGGGTTCGTTTCTTTGGGAGGTGGTCCTTGAAGACTGGGGGAGGTTACTGGCCAGTTCCCTGAGCTCTGCACGAGAATAGTTGTTAGGGTGCTTACGGGTCATATGTCGAACCATGGTATAGTTACCAAAGGAATATTTTTTGTTTGGGTTGCCCCTTGAGAGTTCTTCATTGCAGATTAGGCAAGTTACCTTGGCCGCATTCACTTTTTTCTTGCCCTCTGGGAGTGAAAAAACTCCCATACAATGTGTGGCTAGGGCTTGTATGGGGTATTTTCTTCAGGCAGCCATCTTCTCCTCCCCTCCTCCTCTTCCTCTTCCTCCTCCTCCTCTTCTTGCCCACCAATATAATCTTGAGCTGGTCCTCTTGGTGTTGGTGGTGGTGGTGGTGGGGCAGATGCACCAGCTGCTGCTGCTACTGAAGCCATTATAAAGATCAAAAAGGTACAGAGATGTACAAACAGGTCTTCCTCAGTCAAAGGACAAAGTCAGAATAAGGAAAAAAGGTGGGGTCTTTCATCATTTGGAAAAAAACTGTCCTGAACCAATGAGAAGTGTTAATTTCAGGTCACAAGACCAGGGGCTTCATCATTATGAAACCAAAACTGTTATGAACCAATGAAAAGTGTTATTTTCAGGTCACATGACCCGCCGCGCTTACGCTACGCGCCCCGGGGCGCGCCCGGGGGCGTGCTCCTGGTCGCGTAGCGTAAGCGCGTCGGATGTTTACGTTGCGCGATCGTATTCGCTCGAGTACTTCCGGGTGCGCTTACGCCGTGCGTATCACGCGAACGCGGCTACGCGATACGTCACAATCATGTTTTCGTTCGCGATATTGGCGCTCACGGGACGCTCCCCGGAGCGCGCCCCGGGGCACTTTATAGAAGTACGCTTTCCGGGGCGCTCCCCGGGGCGCGCACAGGGAGCGCTCCGAAAATAAAAAATACAAATAAAAAAATTGGATAATTGTAGGGACAGGTAGCCCTATTCTGAAGTGGTTTTTACAAAAATTAACTTTGAAAAAATATGTATTGTGCTACATTGGGCTTTATATATGTTAGAGCCAAAATGTAGCCCAAATGTAGCCCAATGTAGCCCAATGTAGCCAAAAGATGGCCACCAGAGACAAAAAAATACAAATGTAGCCCAAATATCAGCTAGATGTAGCCCAACTGTAGCCCAATGACAGAATGTACCAGAGTGTTCTAAAGAACAACTAGAGCGCTAACAGTCTTATTTATAAAGTGAGACTTATAGTTAGGAATTAGCATTTAAAAAACCTTTGAAATTCACTGAAAAAACCATAGGTTTCAGGCCAGTTATAGTTAGGAATTAGCATTTAAAAAACCAATGAAATTCACTGAAAAAAACATAGGTTTCACACCAGTTATAGTTAGGAATTAGCATTTAAAAAACCTATTAAATTCACTAAAAAAAACATAGGTTTCACATCAGTTATAGTTAGCTGGAAATTTTACTGACATAAAACCAATGAAATTCCACGTTATAGTTAGTTGGACTCACTATAACTTGCGCGCCTGCAATGCACTGCTGATGACGTCACATATTACATCACTCATGACATGGTCAGTGACATCACTCATGACATCACTGATAACACCATCCTTGTGACAGACTGACAGACCTCCATTCAGTGAAATGTAACCCTTGAAACACATATTCAAACAATAGAAACTAACATTTTCAAAAAAATGGAGATACCCATACCAGTTACAATAACCAATTCAGTAATTCCACCATCTATATACACATCCACTCATACACCAACAGTTCTATATAGTCACTCATACATATTCTCACTCATCATATATAGTGATACACATATACATCCTGTTACACACCGACAGTCTTACAAAAGTTATTCACACACATACTCACACATGCAAATAAACTATTGAACATCCATTTGTTTGCATATACAGCTATACATACATTAGCACATTACTTCTAAGGAAACTTACACATACTTACTCTCTTAAACAATCACTTATAGAAACACATACTTATTTAAACAGGAACTCTTTCAATCTCTCACTCTAACATATACTTACTTATATACATCAATGCTCATATATACAAGATTAAAACATATGTAGTTACTCATAAAGACACTAGTGAGACAGGCATTCACTCACTAGCACACACATATACACACTCATCCACCCATACAGTCCTGCACATATGCTGTCTTCAAAACACATACAAACAGTGAGTCAGTCACCAACCCATGCAGCCACTTATACACAAAGTGAAACACTGATGCATATATTTAAATATTTAAAAATTACTCGTTAATATATGTATTCACTAAGATACACTTAATAAGGCAGTTAACCAATCAATTCTTTTTAAAAAAAACATCCATTTACACACTTATTTAACCATTTATTCTTCCATCGTTCTTTGCAAATACATATATAAAACATATTTATTTTTCATAAAGACACACATTCACTGGACGGTGTTATCAGTGATGTCATGAGTGATGTCACTGACCATGTCATGAGTGATGTAATATGTAACGTTATCAGCAGTGCATTGCAGGTGCGCAAGTTATAGTGAGTCCAACTAACTATAACGTGGAATCTCATTGGTTTTATGTCAGTAAAATTTCCAGCTAACTATAACTGATGTGAAACCTATGGTTTTTTTAGTGAATATATATATGTATATATATATGTGTATATATATGTATATGTATAGATACATATATATATATATATATATACATATATATATATATATATATATATAAATATATATATATATATATATATATATATATATATATATATATATATATATATATATATATATATATATATATATATATATATATTTATATATATATATATATATTCACTAAAAAAACCATAGGTTTCACATCAGTTATAGTTAGCTGGAAATTTTACTGACATAAAACCAAAGAGATTCCACGTTATAGTTAGTTGGACTCACTATAACTATAGCAGTTGTTACTTCTCCGGGGTACCGGAATCAGCAGGGTCCACCACCAGCCATGGAAGAAGTATGACGGTATGGTTGCCACTGCGCACCACGTTGGACAGGGAGGATTGCCATTCCTGCCCCCGCCAGAAAGGATTCCGTTGCTGAGTTGGTGTAAGCGGTTTGGGGACTGGAGGAAGCGCTGCTGCTCTAGTGTGTTTGTGGACATTGGGACTAATTCACTGACTTTGGAGCATTATATTCCTCCCCCAATTTCCCCTGCGATACTTACCAGAGTCATGCAATTGCATGCTGGAACCTGTAGGCGCTGATGACCGGGCGGACTACAGGAAGTATTTGCTTTGATGACATCGTTGTGGGAGGAGCTGCCGTCCGTGAATGAGGAGAAGGCAGGACATATATAACCTTCACTCACACCCCTTTCCGCAATCACTAGCACCCGGCGCTGAAGAGGCTGACCACGCCGAAATGCATCCGCCATAGAGGGTGACAGAATTCTACTCTGTTTGGGCAGTTCTATTAAAGCGCTTCCGAAAATTTCCCCAGTTGTGGTCTTTTCTCTTTCCACGAAGGAGCGTGTTTTGGATACAATTTAGCGCGTTCTCCAGTGTTGCGCTTCAAAGACCCCCGCTTTCTCAAGAGGCCCTGCTCACGCTGGATCACTGCTCGCAGTTGTTACTTCTCCGGGGTACCGGAATCAGCAGGGTCCACCACCAGCCATGGAGGAAGTATGACGGTATGGTTGCCACTGCGCACCACGTTGGACAGGGAGGATTGCCATTCCTGCCCCCGCCAGAAAGGATTCTGTTGCTGAGTTGGTGTAAGCGGTTTGGGGACTGGAGGAAGCGCTGCTGCTCTAGTGTGTTTGTGGACATTGGGACTAATTCACTGACTTTGGAGCATTATATTCCTCCCCCAATTTCCCCTGCGATACTTACCAGAGTCATGCAATTGCATGCTGGAACCTGTAGGCGCTGATGACCGGGCGGACTACAGGAAGTATTTGCTTTGATGACATCGTTGTGGGAGGAGCTGCCGTCCGTGAATGAGGAGAAGGCAGGACATATATAACCTTCACTCACACCCCTTTCCGCAATCACTAGCACCCGGCGCTGAAGAGGCTGACCACGCCAAAATGCATCCGCCATAGAGGGTGACAGAATTCTACTCTGTTTGGGCAGTTCTATTAAAGCGCTTCCGAAAATTTCCCCAGTTGTGGTCTTTTCTCTTTCCACGAAGGAGCGTGTTTTGGATACAATTTAGCGCGTTCTCCAGTGTTGCGCTTCAAAGACCCCCGCTTTCTCAAGAGGCCCTGCTCACGCTGGATCACTGCTCGCAGTTGTTACTTCTCCGGGGTACCGGAATCAGCAGGGTCCACCACCAGCCATGGAAGAAGTATGACGGTATGGTTGCCACTGCGCACCACGTTGGACAGGGAGGATTGCCATTCCTGCCCCCGCCAGAAAGGATTCCGTTGCTGAGTTGGTGTAAGCGGTTTGGGGACTGGAGGAAGCGCTGCTGCTCTAGTGTGTTTGTGGACATTGGGACTAATTCACTGACTTTGGAGCATTATATTCCTCCCCCAATTTCCCCTGCGATACTTACCAGAGTCATGCAATTGCATGCTGGAACCTGTAGGCGCTGATGACCGGGCGGACTACAGGAAGTATTTGCTTTGATGACATCGTTGTGGGAGGAGCTGCCGTCCGTGAATGAGGAGAAGGCAGGACATATATAACCTTCACTCACACCCCTTTCCGCAATCACTAGCACCCGGCGCTGAAGAGGCTGACCACGCCGAAATGCATCCGCCATAGAGGGTGACAGAATTCTACTCTGTTTGGGCAGTTCTATTAAAGCGCTTCCGAAAATTTCCCCAGTTGTGGTCTTTTCTCTTTCCACGAAGGAGCGTGTTTTGGATATATATATATATATATATCCCAAACACCACTGCATTCAGCGATCCTCAGCCTCACAACGCTGGTGCCGTGGGTGGCCGCAGTCGCCACACTGTTATTACTCGCAATTCCCCAATCACCTCCACTTTTCGGTATCCAAGGAAAAACAGCACACAAGATAGGTCCAGGCACAATGAATGTTTAATGTGCACTCTCTAAACAAAGACGACGCGTTTCGGAGTGAAGCCTTTATCAAGTGGCCACCATTTTGAAAAACAACATATTTAAGTCCTTCTTCTTTGCAATAGACATGATAAAAATACGATTGTTTTTAGCTTATGTAACTTAGACCATACACATAACAATTTTACATCATTGCACGGTATTGTTCTAGACACATTAAAAGAAGAAGGAAAGAAAATTATAATTCATTCTGTTTAGGCGCCATGGATCGAGAATTTTTGTTCTCAGTGCTAATCAAAAACGGCTAGGACTTCTGGGCAATGTAGTTCAAGTTGCAAAAGAAACTACCATTCGGATCCCTAATCCATACATTAAGACGGTTTAGTCAACTCGACATGATAATTGACATTAATATCTTTCCAGAGGATTGCAAGGTACGTTGTCACACATTAATTCATTCATAATTTTTGTAAAGCAATTGCATGAAAAATACATATTCGTACCTCCTCAAAAATCATCTTAATTCATACATGACATAGCCGAATGGTATAATGTAAATATTAATATGATAAAGCAGAATTCCGCTAATAGATTGCCACTGAAACGGTTTACATCGCAACATTTTGTCTGTAACAACAGGAGCTCCCTTACTAGCCTACAATAAACAGACTGCGCCTACGCATTTCAATGGGTGGCCCTTTGCTGTACAAATGCAATATCGTGAAATGTGCATAGGAGTGAAAATAAAGTGCAGAAGTGACTATTTTCTTATTTCAATAACGAAAAATGTGCAAAAATAAACAAATAATGATAGTGATCTATCTACCACCTATTCGGAGATGCACTGGGTTTACCATAGAATAACTATGCAGGATATATCAATGGGGCAAACCTGCCCTTCTATGTCAACACAGTTGTGTAAGTTGGACATATCCCTGTACGGATCTTATAGCCTGCATATTCCTTACATATGCTCTACCCAGTGTGTTGTTAAAAAAGTGTATGTTTAAAAACTATTTCACCACTCGTGCAGATACCGAAAAGTGGAGGTGATTGGGGAATTGCGGGTAATATATATATATATATATATATATATATATATATATATATATATATATATATATATATGTATGGAAACAAGGCTCGTCCTCAGCACGCTCTGCGTTTGCAGACACCGCTTCCACGCCAGCAAATTGAGGGATGGACCAACAGAGTCAGCAAGATGTTATTTATTTAACAAATTCCACAGAACCAGCGACGCGTTTCGGGCAAAGGTGCCTTTGTTCACGCTGCAACATAGTCAGAATTTGAATGCTTTTTTATATACTTTTGTTGAAGAATATTACCACCCCCTGGTGGTGACCTCCAGTGTCAAATGTGCAACAAACAGTGTAAACATACTATCGCTGCAAATCTTTCTTTAACATTGCATATGAAAAAATTGTTACTGGTTAAATCCATGTAAATATATATATATTATATATATTGTATATATTGTTTTAACTAAAATAATATTTGCAAACAATGCTCATGGTCATCATCAGTGACATTCCTTTTTTTGGAAGGTGCGTTATTAGTAGTGGTAAGTAGGCATCCACCCCCAGCAATAAGGCCACCAACACAGTCTAGGGGCCAGTGTAGGTCTCAATATATTATTACAATGCTCTTCCCTTGGTAGCTTGGCTGCAAGCAGGCAGGCTTAACTTAGGCGACAGGTTTGTAAAGCATTGTAAAACACCAATTCAGTAAATAAGTAAGACAAAACACAAAATAACAATCCTACACCAATTTATAAAAGTAGGAAATATTTGTATCTTTGAAATGACACCAAAATGACAAAAATCCAATATTGGGAGCTGGAGATATGAATTTTGAAAGAATAAACACTTTCTAGCACTTAGTCATCTTATGAAGTTTTTTCCCAAAGTTGCTCCAAACATATTTATTTTTCATAAAGACACACATTCACTGGACGGTGTTATCAGTGATGTCATGAGTGATGTCACTGACCATGTCATGAGTGATGTAATATGTAACGTTATCAGCAGTGCATTGCAGGCGCGCAAGTTATAGTGAGTCCAACTAACTATAACGTGGAATCTCATTGGTTTTATGTCAGTAAAATTTCCAGCTAACTATAACTGATGTGAAACCTATGGTTTTTTTAGTGAATATATATATGTATATATATATGTGTATATATATGTATATGTATAGATACATATATATATATGTATATATATATATATATATGTGTTTGATACCATTAACGAGGAGCATGACCCACCCACGCGCCATGAACCTACATCGGGACAGCTACTTTAGCGGATTTTGGTGCGAGGCGGAAAGGATTCGTGAGGGAAGACACCCTTCACGATCGTGCTGGACCCAAGTGGCGTGTTCAGGCAGCACGGGAAAATTGAGATCTTACTCCCGTGTAAGTACCTTGCCTGACTGCTTGACTTCAATCCCTCACTTTCAATAATGACATTTGTCACATGAGAACATTTGAAAATGCCTGCATAGGCTCACAAAAAGATAAAGAGAGAACTGTCAAAGTAAAAATGTTTATAAATGGACAATGCATTATGGGACTGGTATTGCAAGCGTGAAGTCACGTGAGGAATAACCTTTTAAAAGCAGGCACACATGCACTTTGCTGATTAAATGCTACTACTTCCTGCTTGAGAAAGGCTGCTCGCCGAAACGTTGCTGAAGGAAGTTTGTTGCGCTGCTTTTTTATGCCTGAATAAAAGCCTCTTGCAACCAGTATTGGGCCTCACCTGCTGTGTGACACTGGAATGGTGTGCTGATGGGTTTTTCCGAGCCCATTTTTTGTGAGGCCGCCTTGAAGGGTCGGAGGCTCCGGAATCGGGAGACTGCGTGTTTGATACCATTAACGAGGAGCATGACCCACCCACGCGCCATGAACCTACATCGGGACAGCTACTTTAGCGGATTTTGGTGCGAGGCGGAAAGGATTCGTGAGGGAAGACACCCTTCACGATCGTGCTGGACCCAAGTGGCGTGTTCAGGCAGCACGGGAAAATTGAGATCTTACTCCCGTGTAAGTACCTTGCCTGACTGCTTGACTTCAATCCCTCACTTTCAATAATGACATTTGTCACATGAGAACATTTGAAAATGCCTGCATAGGCTCACAAAAAGATAAAGAGAGAACTGTCAAAGTAAAAATGTTTATAAATGGACAATGCATTATGGGACTGGTATTGCAAGCGTGAAGTCACGTGAGGAATAACCTTTTAAAAGCAGGCACACATGCACTTTGCTGATTAAATGCTACTACTTCCTGCTTGAGAA
The DNA here is from genome assembly GCF_964263255.1 of Lissotriton vulgaris. Taxonomy (NCBI): domain Eukaryota; kingdom Metazoa; phylum Chordata; class Amphibia; order Caudata; family Salamandridae; genus Lissotriton; species Lissotriton vulgaris. The sequence goes on along the minus strand of NW_028251476.1, from coordinate 53,939 downwards.
AGGCTGCTCGCCGAAACGTTGCTGAAGGAAGTTTGTTGCGCTGCTTTTTTATGCCTGAATAAAAGCCTCTTGCAACCAGTATTGGGCCTCACCTGCTGTGTGACACTGGAATGGTGTGCTGATGGGTTTTTCCGAGCCCATTTTTTGTGAGGCCGCCTTGAAGGGTCGGAGGCTCCGGAATCGGGAGACTGCGTGTTTGATACCATTAACGAGGAGCATGACCCACCCACGCGCCATGAACCTACATCGGGACAGCTACTTTAGCGGATTTTGGTGCGAGGCGGAAAGGATTCGTGAGGGAAGACACCCTTCACGATCGTGCTGGACCCAAGTGGCGTGTTCAGGCAGCACGGGAAAATTGAGATCTTACTCCCGTGTAAGTACCTTGCCTGACTGCTTGACTTCAATCCCTCACTTTCAATAATGACATTTGTCACATGAGAACATTTGAAAATGCCTGCATAGGCTCACAAAAAGATAAAGAGAGAACTGTCAAAGTAAAAATGTTTATAAATGGACAATGCATTATGGGACTGGTATTGCAAGCGTGAAGTCACGTGAGGAATAACCTTTTAAAAGCAGGCACACATGCACTTTGCTGATTAAATGCTACTACTTCCTGCTTGAGAAAGGCTGCTCGCCGAAACGTTGCTGAAGGAAGTTTGTTGCGCTGCTTTTTTATGCCTGAATAAAAGCCTCTTGCAACCAGTATTGGGCCTCACCTGCTGTGTGACACTGGAATGGTGTGCTGATGGGTTTTTCCGAGCCCATTTTTTGTGAGGCCGCCTTGAAGGGTCGGAGGCTCCGGAATCGGGAGACTGCGTGTTTGATACCATTAACGAGGAGCATGACCCACCCACGCGCCATGAACCTACATCGGGACAGCTACTTTAGCGGATTTTGGTGCGAGGCGGAAAGGATTCGTGAGGGAAGACACCCTTCACGATCGTGCTGGACCCAAGTGGCGTGTTCAGGCAGCACGGGAAAATTGAGATCTTACTCCCGTGTAAGTACCTTGCCTGACTGCTTGACTTCAATCCCTCACTTTCAATAATGACATTTGTCACATGAGAACATTTGAAAATGCCTGCATAGGCTCACAAAAAGATAAAGAGAGAACTGTCAAAGTAAAAATGTTTATAAATGGACAATGCATTATGGGACTGGTATTGCAAGCGTGAAGTCACGTGAGGAATAACCTTTTAAAAGCAGGCACACATGCACTTTGCTGATTAAATGCTACTACTTCCTGCTTGAGAAAGGCTGCTCGCCGAAACGTTGCTGAAGGAAGTTTGTTGCGCTGTTTTTTTATGCCTGAATAAAAGCCTCTTGCAACCAGTATTGGGCCTCACCTGCTGTGTGACACTGGAATGGTGTGCTGATGGGTTTTTCCGAGCCCATTTTTTGTGAGGCCGCCTTGAAGGGTCGGAGGCTCCGGAATCGGGAGACTGCGTGTTTGATACCATTAACGAGGAGCATGACCCACCCACGCGCCATGAACCTACATCGGGACAGCTACTTTAGCGGATTTTGGTGCGAGGCGGAAAGGATTCGTGAGGGAAGACACCCTTCACGATCGTGCTGGACCCAAGTGGCGTGTTCAGGCAGCACGGGAAAATTGAGATCTTACTCCCGTGTAAGTACCTTGCCTGACTGCTTGACTTCAATCCCTCACTTTCAATAATGACATTTGTCACATGAGAACATTTGAAAATGCCTGCATAGGCTCACAAAAAGATAAAGAGAGAACTGTCAAAGTAAAAATGTTTATAAATGGACAATGCATTATGGGACTGGTATTGCAAGCGTGAAGTCACGTGAGGAATAACCTTTTAAAAGCAGGCACACATGCACTTTGCTGATTAAATGCTACTACTTCCTGCTTGAGAAAGGCTGCTCGCCGAAACGTTGCTGAAGGAAGTTTGTTGCGCTGCTTTTTTATGCCTGAATAAAAGCCTCTTGCAACCAGTATTGGGCCTCACCTGCTGTGTGACACTGGAATGGTGTGCTGATGGGTTTTTCCGAGCCCATTTTTGTGAGGCCGCCTTGAAGGGTCGGAGGCTCCGGAATCGGGAGACTGCGTGTTTGATATATATATATATATATATATATATATATATATATATATATATATATATATATATATATATATATATATATATATATATATATATATATATATATATATTCACTAAAAAAAACATAGGTTTCACATCAGTTATAGTTAGCTGGAAATTTTACTGACATAAAACCAATGAGATTCCACGTTATAGTTAGTTGGACTCACTATAACTATAGCAGTTGTTACTTCTCCGGGGTACCGGAATCAGCAGGGTCCACCACCAGCCATGGAAGAAGTATGACGGTATGGTTGCCACTGCGCACCACGTTGGACAGGGAGGATTGCCATTCCTGCCCCCGCCAGAAAGGATTCCGTTGCTGAGTTGGTGTAAGCGGTTTGGGGACTGGAGGAAGCGCTGCTGCTCTAGTGTGTTTGTGGACATTGGGACTAATTCACTGACTTTGGAGCATTATATTCCTCCCCCAATTTCCCCTGCGATACTTACCAGAGTCATGCAATTGCATGCTGGAACCTGTAGGCGCTGATGACCGGGCGGACTACAGGAAGTATTTGCTTTGATGACATCGTTGTGGGAGGAGCTGCCGTCCGTGAATGAGGAGAAGGCAGGACATATATAACCTTCACTCACACCCCTTTCCGCAATCACTAGCACCCGGCGCTGAAGAGGCTGACCACGCCGAAATGCATCCGCCATAGAGGGTGACAGAATTCTACTCTGTTTGGGCAGTTCTATTAAAGCGCTTCCGAAAATTTCCCCAGTTGTGGTCTTTTCTCTTTCCACGAAGGAGCGTGTTTTGGATACAATTTAGCGCGTTCTCCAGTGTTGCGCTTCAAAGACCCCCGCTTTCTCAAGAGGCCCTGCTCACGCTGGATCACTGCTCGCAGTTGTTACTTCTCCGGGGTACCGGAATCAGCAGGGTCCACCACCAGCCATGGAGGAAGTATGACGGTATGGTTGCCACTGCGCACCACGTTGGACAGGGAGGATTGCCATTCCTGCCCCCGCCAGAAAGGATTCCGTTGCTGAGTTGGTGTAAGCGGTTTGGGGACTGGAGGAAGCGCTGCTGCTCTAGTGTGTTTGTGGACATTGGGACTAATTCACTGACTTTGGAGCATTATATTCCTCCCCCAATTTCCCCTGCGATACTTACCAGAGTCATGCAATTGCATGCTGGAACCTGTAGGCGCTGATGACCGGGCGGACTACAGGAAGTATTTGCTTTGATGACATCGTTGTGGGAGGAGCTGCCGTCCGTGAATGAGGAGAAGGCAGGACATATATAACCTTCACTCACACCCCTTTCCGCAATCACTAGCACCCGGCGCTGAAGAGGCTGACCACGCCGAAATGCATCCGCCATAGAGGGTGACAGAATTCTACTCTGTTTGGGCAGTTCTATTAAAGCGCTTCCGAAAATTTCCCCAGTTGTGGTCTTTTCTCTTTCCACGAAGGAGCGTGTTTTGGATATATATATATATATATATATATATATCCCAAACACCACTGCATTCAGCGATCCTCAGCCTCACAACGCTGGTGCCGTGGGTGGCTGCAGTCGCCACACTGTTATTACTCGCAATTCCCCAATCACCTCCACTTTTCGGTATCCAAGGAAAAACAGCACACAAGATAGGTCCAGGCACAATGAATGTTTAATGTGCACTCTCTAAACAAAGACGACGCGTTTCGGAGTGAAGCCTTTATCAAGTGGCCACCATTTTGAAAAACAACATATTTAAGTCCTTCTTCTTTGCAATAGACATGATAAAAATACGATTGTTTTTAGCTTATGTAACTTAGACCATACACATAACAATTTTACATCATTGCACGGTATTGTTCTAGACACATTAAAAGAAGAAGGAAAGAAAATTATAATTCATTCTGTTTAGGCGCCATGGATCGAGAATTTTTGTTCTCAGTGCTAATCAAAAACGGCTAGGACTTCTGGGCAATGTAGTTCAAGTTGCAAAAGAAACTACCATTCGGATCCCTAATCCATACATTAAGACGGTTTAGTCAACTCGACATGATAATTGACATTAATATCTTTCCAGAGGATTGCAAGGTACGTTGTCACACATTAATTCATTCATAATTTTTGTAAAGCAATTGCATGAAAAATACATATTCGTACCTGCTCAAAAATCATCTTAATTCATACATGACATAGCCGAATGGTATAATGTAAATATTAATATGATAAAGCAGAATTCCGCTAATAGATTGCCACTGAAACGGTTTACATCGCAACATTTTGTCTGTAACAACAGGAGCTCCCTTACTAGCCTACAATAAACAGACTGCGCCTACGCATTTCAATGGGTGGCCCTTTGCTGTACAAATGCAATATCGTGAAATGTGCATAGGAGTGAAAATAAAGTGCAGAAGTGACTATTTTCTTATTTCAATAACGAAAAATGTGCAAAATCAAACAAATAATGATAGTGATCTATTGTTGTAAATTGTTGTAAATTGTTGTGTCTTGTAAAGCGCACTGCTACCCGGAGGCCTCGTAGCGCTATAGACCGCTGGGGAACCCGTCCTGGCTTTCCCTGTGAGATAGTCCCTCCTGGGGGTCTCCAAGGTGAAACCAGGCATCCCCGGCGTTTGTGTGGGGCCGTTGTGGAGATGAGGCAAGCTAATGCCCAGAGTTGCCGAGTGTGCTCCCTGGTCGGAGTAGGCACCGATGCGAGAATTATCAGTCCGCTGATCCTGGTCCAAGACCCTGCCGCGTCAGGAATCGAACCCTGGTCCCGGGCCGTTCTCTGCACTCGGGTCTGCCGCCTCTAACCAGTGAGCCACACCTCTCCATATCTACCACCTATTCGGAGATGCACTGGGTTTACCATAGAATAACTATGCAGGATATATCAATGGGGCAAACCTGCCCTTCTATGTCAACACAGTTGTGTAAGTTGGACATATCCCTGTACGGATCTTATAGCCTGCATATTCCTTACATATGCTCTACCCAGTGTGTTGTTAAAAAAGTGTATGTTTAAAAACTATTTCACCACTCGTGCAGATACCGAAAAGTGGAGGTGATTGGGGAATTGCGGGTAATATATATATATATATATATATATATATATATATATATATAGAAACAAGGCTCGTCCTCAGCACGCTCTGCGTTTGCAGACACCGCTTCCACGCCAGCAAATTGAGGGATGGACCAACAGAGTCAGCAAGATGTTATTTATTTAACAAATCCCACAGAACCAGCGACGCGTTTCGGGCAAAGGTGCCTTTGTTCACGCTGCAACATAGTCAGAATTTGAATGCTTTTTTATATATTTTTGTTGAAGAATATTACCACCCCCTGGTGGTGACCTCCAGTGTCACATGTGCAACAAACAGTGTAAACATACTATCGCTGCAAATCTTTCTTTAACATTGCATATGAAAAAATTGTTACTGGTTAAATCCATGTAAATATATATATATTATATATATTGTATATATTGTTTTAACTAAAATAATATTTGCAAACAATGCTCATGGTCATCATCAGTGACATTCCTTTTTTTGGAAGGTGCGTTATTAGTAGTGGTAAGTAGGCATCCACCCCCAGCAATAAGGCCACCAACACAGTCTAGGGGCCAGTGTAGGTCTCAATATATTATTACAATGCTCTTCCCTTGGTAGCTTGGCTGCAAGCAGGCAGGCTTAACTTAGGCGACAGGTTTGTAAAGCATTGTAAAACACCAATTCAGTAAATAAGTAAGACAAAACACAAAATAACAATCCTACACCAATTTATAAAAGTAGGAAATATTTGTATCTTTGAAATGACACCAAAATGACAAAAATCCAATATTGGGAGCTGGAGATATGAATTTTGAAAGAATAAACACTTTCTAGCACTTAGTCATCTTATGAAGTTTTTTCCCAAAGTTGCTCCAAACTTCTTCAAACTTCTGGAACAGAAGTTCCTCTTGAGGTCCCAAAGGTTCCAAAACACAATGCAAGGAAGTGGAAGCTGCAAGATTGTCCTTGAAATTTTCGAAATACAAATTCCCACAATGCACCTTGCCAAAACCCTTAAAAGTAAACAGGATGCACTCTAGGCTGGAGGCTGTTAGTGGAGTTGATGCAGGTGAGCTCTGTTAACCTGTCACTTGCATGGAGTCAAAGCTTTAATCCTTTTGAAGCAAGGTACACCCGCAGGGGTGGCGTCCTTTCTCTACTTTCAAGCAGCAGATCTGAGAGGCTCTGCACCTCTCACATATGTATTCAGTGTTCTCTGGGATCAAGCAAGGGAGCACTCATGTCCAATGAGGTGCAAGGCAACTCCCAAAAGCATGACCACTTCCTCCAAATTGTGGCATAAACTTGTCCCAGAAAGCACTATTCCTCCAAAATTCATGATGGCTGACATCTCAGCAGAGCAGTAAGAGCTAACTAAACCAACTCTCAGCGTGACTACTTTCCACAGCTCTCCACCTCCTAGCATCTTCATATTCCTTTCTTTAGCATCCTATCTGGCTAGGTCAGAGGTGATGGGGTAGGCAGACCTGGCATTCCCTGGATGTCCTGTTCCTCCTTTGAAGCCTCATGCTTTACTACCCCTCCCACTGTTCTGGCATTCCTGTGTAGCAGAGGCCTCTTCAGCAGATAACCTCTCCTCTAGTGGGCCACTTATCACTTCAGCCAACCAACCTTGCTAATCCTGTTATATCTGACCAATCAGGGAAAACTACAGGGTGGCTGAATTTTGGATTACAGACAAAAAAGTCTTATAACTTCTCTTCTGTACAATTTAGGATAAATTCAACAATGGCATATTGTTGGATTTTTCAATACCATTTTCCTAAGTCTTTGAATGGTATGTAATCAATTTCTAGCAATATTTATGTTCATAAAGTATTGCAATGTTATCCTAGGTGGCTAAGCATCTACAATGGGGAAAAATAAATGTGCAATTTCTCCATCACTAGGGCATATAAAACCTATTTTATAAGGGCCTTACTTATAGTTGCATGATCCCCCGCCCCTGGGATATCTGGAAGAGACCTTGGGGGTCCAGAATATGCAACAATAGTGTAGATCCTCACTTCACAGTGCTCACAGCAACAAAACCGATTTTGGAAGGCAAATTACTACAGTGTGGGAAGTGAAATGTCCAATGTCTCTTTCCCCAGGGAAAATAAAACATCTTGTATGAGGGCTCTACTTATAATTACATAACTGCCCCACCACTGGGACAACTAAGGGAGACCCTGGGTATGTCTAACATCTAACAATAGTGTAGATTATCCCTTTTAAGGTGCACCTAACACCAAAGTCAAGTTTGTAGTTAGTTCACTTTTTAAAAGCTGTGCTGCTACACAGGGCTGCTTTTAAAATGACCTCAGGTGATCAGAAGTGCACACATGCAAGTGCAGAAAGGGCTGCTGGCCTCTAAACTGCCTTGCCCTATTTTCTACTAGGGATTTATAGGGTACGCCATGCGAATTGTAAGTGTACCCTAATACATAGTGTTCACTAAAGCATGTGTGCATTTTCAACATAGCACTGGCACTGGGCCTTGTTAGACAGAGCCCAGGGACAGTCAGAGTCAATTACTGCCAGCACCAGTCAGCACAAAATGGGTACACAGGGCACACAGAATGACTTTGTAACACTTCTGAACATTAGTATGGATGAAATGCGATAAAAGGTAAGAAAGGGCTTACAGAGCACAACAGGTATGCCTAATTTAGGGTTACCCATAAATGTATATTATCCTCTTTCATTATCGAATGCTGTTTGAAGAATCTAGGATGATTTTTTTTCCCACAGAGAACAAACCTTTCACCACATGACTCTTTCCTGCTCTCCCCTTGCATGAAGTAGCCTGGAGAGAATGCACTTTGTGAAGCCCTTGGAGAGCTCACCTACCTACCTCTTTGAAACCAGGGCTATCTAAGAAGGACAGCTTGTACCCAGCCTGATTGGCTGAACCTTTAAAATTGAAGAATACACTCAACTGTGATTGAATAATGGCCATCTTCCTGGTGCCCAGCTTTCAAGATAATGGCCTTATTTAGAATTTGGTGGACAGGGCCCTCTGTCATAAAGATGGCGTCTGTCGGTCACACTGTATTACTCGGCATTATACTTCATCGCACTATGACGAATGGAACATCTGCCATGGGTGTGATGGTGTCTCTGCCCACAAACTCTAATTAAGGCCCAAAATCTAGAGCGGCCATTTAACTCTGTGAACATTTAATTGACTTGCCCGTGCTTAAGCCACTTGTTGCTGACCTGTAACTAGAGTATAGAGCTGACAAGCATGACATGCACTTTTACTTCATGTTAGACATGAGTAAAAACCCTTTCTTACCTGCCCTGCTACTGTTGAAGTTGACCAGCCAGGAACTCTCAGCAAGCGCCAGAAGTCCTACCTTACTGAAGAGAAAGGGGGCTCTATTCAGCATGTGTTGACAGCTTCCCCACTATTATTTAACTACTAGCAGTGCTTTAAATGGGAAAAAATAAGTGCAGGTTCTCTTAAAATGAGCTATGAGTGTAGCAAGTGGGCGGGGCTAGGGGCGAGGCTAAGGACAAGACATATAAGACACTTCTACTATGTGGCCGATTACTTATATATTCTTGAGTGCGCACTCACAGAAACAAGCAGAAATGCTCACACAAAGCAATCCAAGAATGTTTTTTAAAATACCTCCCTAGTGTCTGGATTCTCTCCCTCTTTCACTCGCTTTTCTCACACACACACACACACACACACCCACACACACACACACAAGCAAGCGCACACAAGCAGGCAAACAACCACACACAAGCAGACAGACACTCATTCAAAACACTGGATAAAGGCCATTTTACACTACTTATCTCCTGCGGCTTTTTTAATTGCTGCTATTGCTGCTGTCAGCGGGATGCCTGGATTCGAGTGTGTGCAGAAATACATACCATGGTGTGAATATGATTGAAAGCACAGGGCCTGACTGGACCCTGCTCTGTCAAACACAGCGTGGTGGGGAACACCGGACATTATGCAAATGAGCCCTGTTAAATTGTTTAGAGGTGGCTTAGCTTGGGCTAGAGGCGCTTTGGCTGTCAGACAGCCTTGTTCGTGCTCGTGAGCACTAGCAACAATAAGCCTACCTTTGATGAGTACCGGTAATCTCCTTGGCAGAAGAGAAGTGCCGGAACTCAGAGTGATAAAAATGAGAAGTGCCTGTACTCAGTACCAGTGAGTACCGGCCCATTTAAAGCACTGACTACTGGCTATATTTATGTCATTTTGTCAAGGAGATTGGTCATTTCTGTGGTATTACCGTTGGCCTTAATTTATACTTGTACATCACCACACTGTAAATGAGGTTGCGAGCATACAGTTTTGGTCTTACACGCAGACAACATGAGCTGTGACAGTGCTTGATTTGAGCCCGTGGTTCCCCGTGCTCGCCATCTGCACATAAATGCCAGCACCCGCACTTAATTGCCGGAACCTGCACTTATGACAGCTGCCACATGGTGGCGCTGTTTGTGTTATTTAAAGATGAGCAGAGACACTGTTGTTTTTTAATTCAGTATACATTAAAAACAACTAATACCTTCCACTCTAGGGGGCAGATTTATGATGCCCTTGCGCCGCAATTGCGTCACTTTATTTGACGCAACTGCGGCGCAAACAATGTGCCCTATTTACAACGTGACGCATCTAGGAGATGCGTCACGTTGTAAAGCCCTGCGCCATAAGGAGGCGTTCCTGCGCAGGGGGGGGCGTTCCTGCGCAGGAACGCCTCCTGAAAGTGGCTGAGTGAAATCTATGAGATTTCACTCAGTCACTTTCTGGCCAATGCTGCGTCAAAACCCTGCGCTTGCTTGAAGCAGGCGTAGGTCTTGATGCAGCATTATGTAAATGCGGCACCCCCGAGCCTTGCTGGAGCTGCGTCGCGCTTGCGACGCAACTTCAGCAATGCGCCACATTTCCGGCACAGATGGGTCACGCATCTGTGCCGTTTTTGCACCATGGTGCGCCGCATTATAATTGCGGCGCACCATGGGTGGCGTAGCTGTGGCACACGTTAACTGGCGCATCCCTCGGGATGCGCCAGTTAACATAAATCTGCCCCTAAAAGCTTTAGCGGCCTCGAACAGTCCGAATTGCCACACTTGTAGCAGCGTGATAGTTAGTAGTTATGTAAGTACAGTGGTAATGTGTGGGGCAAACTGCAGTGGCCTGACAGGGCCCGGCACCTTTTTTTTTATTTTTTTACAGATTAAGCACTGGAGCTGTAGTTACACATACATATATGCAACACACAAATACACATGCACAATGTTCCACCTGCAAATACCTACACGCATACTCTTATTTAAGCAAACACTTGCACATACACAAATCCCCTAAACCCACACTTTTATGGAATACAGAGACAAACACGATTACTCCGGACGCACGGTTGTGTCTCGCATATAGTAATGACACAGGTGAAAGAAATAGTAAATCGAGCAGGTGGCTAAGGGTGGCGGAATTATGACTCGTTTTTTAAAAGTTAATATAATGTATCGTATTTCTTTTCAGAATGTAATACTTTGACTTTTTTAATTCACTCGCCAGAAAACCAGCAAACAAAACTTCTCCTAAATATGTGGGAAACAAATGCAAAACCTGGGCTTAATGTTATTGCTGCAATTTCACCAGCAGTGTTCTTTCCATTTCACATTCTATCCGGCAGGAACATTATGGGTGTCTGCAGATGTCAGACTCAGTAAATGACTATTGTCCTGTCAGAGGAATAATGGCCCAGGAGATATTTTGCTTCCCCAGAATGTTATGGTTACTGGAACAACAGAGGCGTCAGATACATTCTAATTTACTCTAATAAAATGTGTTAAATAAAAAAAATGAATTATGGGAAAGGAAAGATAAACCACCCTCTTCCCTGCTATAGCTGTAATTCTGTGCCTGAAAAATAAAGCCCCCATGAAACACTGTAATGTGAAAGCATACCAATTACTTGGAAAATGAAATGATGCCGACGCCAGGGGACTGTAGTTTATCTCCCTGAGGAGAACAGGCATGCGTATGAATACAAATCCACCACGCAGAGCGGACAAGCTACTGTAAGGAGATATAGTACATTGACTAAAAAGCATCAAATATGTCACAAAAATGCTGAATAAGAAATCTAAATGTAACGAGTTTACATCTCTGTAACCAATAGAATTTTGAGCAAATGGTAACATAGAAACACCGCATGAACGGACACGCTAAAGGGTTTAGTCAATGTGCCGCCTTCTTGGTCAAACCGATAATTCGTTTTTGACAAGAGAGTAAATAAGAAAATAACTACGAGATACATAGAGTTAACGTCTTTAATCAACTAATGTAATATTCGACTTAGGTTTGCGCAAAAGAAAATAAACCACATTATTATTATTATTATTATGCTGTTTTATTACGCGCTCTATTACTACCGGAGTATCCTGGCGCGGAGTGAAAAAGATAAAAGGTGGCCTTGAAAAAGATCAGATAAAGAAAACTAATAAGCAATCCTAAACAAGTGAGTTGTCAAAGCTTTTTTAAATGGACCAAAATTTGGGATAGATTGTAGGAACAGAGGAAGTCTGTTTCATGCGGAGGCTGCACGGACAGCAATTGACTGTCCTCCTAACCGTGAGTGGCGAAAGCACGGAACCAACATCAGATTTTGATCAGCAGATCGCAGAGGTCTGTTGGGGGAATAACGACTGAACCTTTTCCTCAAATAGGCAGGACCCAGCCAATTAAGGCCTTAAAGGCCAGTGTCAGTATTTTAAAGGTAATCCGTTGTGGCACCTGCAGCCAATGCAATTGCTGCAGATAGCCTCCTACACTCTACCGATTAGGGATATTGCATAAGAGTCTGGCCGCAGCATTTTGTATAACCTGAAGGCGTCTCACCAAGAAAGCAGGGGACCCACTTAGCAGGGCATTGGCATAGTCCAGGCACGAGAGTAAGTATTCGGGTAGCTTTCTGTATTTTACTATACTTCCGACACCATAGGTCTCTCCTATTCCATTTGCGGGTGACAAATAACCTAAAGGTGTTAATGGAACCGACTTCCTACCTGTCCATATAAAAAAAGTCGCATATTAACTGGATGAGAGCATTCTTTTTTCCGTCACCCACAATGATATGTGAAAATCCCAAATGCTGCTATTCATGAAACAGGAAGATTGTCCCCATATTATCGGTTTAGAAAGAGACATTTTCAGCCAAGAAAACGCCTCTCTGGATTGTTTTTGTACAGAAAGGTGCTGCTTCCTGCACGAACACAATCCTGCATGCAACCACGGTGCAAAGGTGCCTGTGTTGGTGCTAGGCTGGCAAACGGGTGCCAGCATAGAGGAAAAGGTAGGGATCCGCAGTATTGCCTTTCCCTTTCCCTATCATCCTGTGTGGTGCAGAAAAGTGACTTCAATGCTGCACTGCATAACGATTTATTATATAGGCCCCTAAGGGGCCCATTTTTTGAGAAAGTCATGCAGTGCAATGCAGCAATGACAGCGAAAGGGCAGGAAAGTGCCATGCTTAAGGCAATTCGGCACATTCCTGTGTTTTCCCTTGTGCTGGTACCCATTGGGTCACCTGTGTTGCATGCAGGACTGTTTTAGTGCAGGAAGATTGCCAGACAAAAACAATCATAGGAGCCATATCCCTCTTTCTATGTGTGCTGCAGAAAATGGAAAAGGATGTTCTACAAAAGCCTTGTTGCCTTGAGTGATGTTTATGATGTTAGTTTGACCTTAAGGGCTCGCTTACTTTGAACCTATCACTCCTACTGAGTCCCTGATTATAACTTATAAGAGCGTTCATTTTGTTTCATGTAATGTTTGATTTTCCTCACCTGGTTTATTGGGTATGGGTGAACCAAACAATACTTACTGGCAGGAAACATTGCATGGGATATTGGCTGCATCAGCACTCAAGCCTCATTCTCTGAGCCTGATTTAGATTTCGGCAGACAGGTCACTCCGTCACTACGGTGACGGATTTCTCATCCGCTGAAATATAAATCCCATAGGATAATATGGGATTTATATTTCAATGGATGGGATACCTGTCACCATTGTGACAGAGTAAGCGGTTGGCGGAAATCTAAATCAGGCTCTCTGTCTTTTTTCTAACAGGTGGAGTATACAGTGCTCCTCCCTGTAAGAAAGAAGCTTTGCTTTCCCTCCTGCGTTCCCCACATACCTTTTCTCACCACACCACCCTACCCACAGGCTTGCACATATATTTACCATATGTATGTGGTAAAACAACATTGAATAAAATTACCCCACACCCTTTTCCTTTATTTTAGCTTTCTATGGAGTAGAACACTCCATTTGGGGTGCCGGGAAACCACTCTTTTCAGACAAAACTAATAAATATTTATATTTTTCTCTAGCTGCATTACTTGTCTCTCTAATTCCCTTACCCTGACCTTACATATTCACTCCAATAACTCCTTCAGGAAGTGTCCTATAACTCTATTATTCCAAAGCTGCTTCATCTTCATTCAACTGTAGGCCAATGACAGCCAGAATAGAGGGGGGCATGGCTTGGCACTGATGGAGTGAGCAGCTCTTACCGTGAGCTCCTGTCGGCCAGCCACCATCGCCGATCACCCTGAACCCCCATGAGGGGCACAACACCCCACGGCGCACCCCCACAACTGGGACCTAAGCTGGGGCACCCAGGAGGTGGAACAAAGCTTCCCCATGGCTGTAAACCGCAGAAACTCGATCGTGTAGCGTGTGGCCGATCTAAGATGTCGGGGCCCAGCGGGAGACGAGGGAGACGAGATGAGCACTGGCTGCCTGCTGCATGGTGCCAGACTTATGCGCTAGAGTGCCTCTTCTTCCGCCCCCTGCAGAGAGTGGCCCCACAGGCCAATGGACCCCCGAGAAGCTCCCAATACACCGGCGCCCGAGAGACCGGATGCACCACCAGCGGAGGTGAACGGCAGTAAGATGGCGACGCTGACGACGATCGGTGAGCCTGGAACACCTTGCCTGGCATTGCTCTGCCTGAGCCATATGGTGATGCCCTCCCTCCTGCCCACTGTGTAACGCGGAGTGCCGAGATCAGATGTCACTGGGGGCAGGGCGGACCGGGAAGAGGTGGCCTGGACGCAGAGGGCCTTGGAACAGGCCTAGTGGGAGCATGACCAGAAGGAGAGCAGCAGCACCTGTGGGGGTCTCCTCTAAGCCGAGAATTTGGCGCACACGCTGCTGTGTGAGTGGCGACAATGAGAAGGTGAGCCCGGACAGAGAGGGAGCCCGGGGCGGGTGCCGGCTGCCCAAGAGTGCCACTAGTGAATGAGACAAGGCGGAACCAGAGAGCACTGTGTGAAGAGTGGACTAGGCCCCGGGTGCGCCCGTGTGCCTACCTGGGTGGCCTGAACACGCGATACTGAGGAGACTTACTGGGGGTGCCTGGGGCAGGCATGGGCTCCTGAGTGGCCTGGATACCTCTGACGACAAGAAGTGGGGGGCCTGGAGCAGGCCCTTGCATTCAGGCTTACAGCTTTGGGCGCACAGCGTGGCAGCTATTGACAACGTCGCCATTCAGGGTTGATGTGAGAGAGGAGGCCTGCTGATGGGAGCCTGCTTGGGGTGAATAGCTGTCTGCAGGCCATGGGACTACCCTGTGGAGTGAGAGGCTGGCGAGAGAGCATTGGCGCTTGCTGGGGTCCCTCTGGGGCGTACGCCTGGAATAAGGGAGACGGCGTAAGGCAGCGCGTGGAGCAGTGCAGCAGTGGACCCAGGCGGGAACAAAGCAAGGAGAAATGCTGGAACCCCCGAGTGCCCAATTGACCCGGGTGCTGAAGACCACATTGCCTATCCCCCGTAGAACTTTGGGGCGCAGGGATGGGGTAAAGGAGCACCTGCAGAGAAGTCCTTGCCCAATGCGCAGTAATAGGTGACCCGGCTTCTGCCTGAGACAACGGTTGCAGTGGACGAAAGGCGAGAGGGACTTGGAGCGGTGATCAGCGACTGGGCCTATGACTTTGGGTGCGCCACATAGCGGCTGGCACTATCACTGATCCGGAAGATGAGTAAGAGACAGGGAATCCCGGGCAGGCGCTCCCTGGACGGGATCAACGCATACCAGACAGCGGCAATTTTTGGCATCCCATGAGCACGGGCAATACCAGGAGCACCACCGGACGTGAGCACACCATGGGTAAACCCCTTAAAAAGAAGGATAGAGAAGCCCCCACCATGACTGCACCTGGGGAAGAGAGCGGGCAGACCACGCAGCAAGGAGCGCACCCTGAAGTACCAACACTACAGGACATCCTACAGGCTATCACCACATCTAGTGAGGACTTGGAAAGTAAAATGGACTCGTTGAGCTTAGACATGGGGCTGCTCCAAGAAGACCATAGAAAGCTAGCGGACAGGGGCAAGTCGAATGAAAGAGACCTCGCGGAGGCTATGCTGACGTTCACTGCCATACAGCAACAAATGGCTCAATTGGAAACGAAAGTGCGGACACTGGAGGACAGGGCTGAGGATGCCAAAAACAGATCATGTAGAAGCAACCTGTGGATCGTGGGCCTACTAGAGAAAATCAAAGGCTGCAACATGACGGCCTACCTTGAGAAGTGGCTTAAAGACGAAATAGCGCCTGAGGGATTGTTGAACTCCTTCGCTCTGCAACGGGCGCACCGTGTCCCTGCGAAGCCATCCCTGCCAGGAGCTCCGCCAAGAGTGGTGATCTCGAAACTCCTGCATTATGAATACAGAGACCACATCCTGACCCAGGCATGTCTCAAGGGAGCCACACAAGTGCACAACTCTACGGTGCGCATCTTCCCAGATTTTTCGCAAGAGGTGCAGTGGTGAAGAGATCCTATAGAGACGTGAAGCAGAGACTGCACCAGCTGGACTACAAATATGTGACACAATACCCAGCTACGCTCCGAGAGGTAACAGCGGGGGGTACGGAGTTCTTCAAAACCCCACAGGAGGCATCTGACTGACTGGACCACCATGACAGAGCTGGACCACCACAGAATCTGGTGAAAAGAGGACGGTGCGGACCACGGTCTAGGACACAGAGGGTTAGAGCGGACTCACTGGCACCATCGCAGGAAGAGGCACAGCTTGAGTGATTAAACACTGGCAAGTAGGTGCCCTGATCAGCAGAGGGGTGTGGAGCCAAGACCTTCCCAAAGACAGCGACCACACAGGGGGCATTGGTTCTGAGGGGGGTCCAGCGACTCTGAGGAGCAGAGTGAGTGCTTCTAAGTGTCACGCCGCAGACGGCGGATGGCATCATATGATGGTGAGACCTAGCGGACCAGACCCTATGGAACATGAACACAGCGGGATGCCCCTGCTGTAGCATACATGCATTGGGGTAATTAAGGGGGAAGCACAGCAGGGTAGACTGCTGAAGGTGCGGAAAGCGATGGCGGCTGCCGAGACTGGGAGAGCTTCAACGGCTGGCCACCCTCTGGGACTAACTGACTACCCTACAAGCAGTCACTTGTAGACTTTATAAACTGGTTTGGATGTGGGTTGTTTTATCATACTTATCCCGGGGAGTGGGAGTTTGAGGGCAAGTTTGTTGTTGGGTTTGAGGGGAAACGCTGGGTTGCAAAATGTTAGATATTATGTGGGCTAAAAAGGGAGACGGGCATGGTGGGTGCTGATCAGCCTGGGAGGGGTTCAGATCGCAGTAATATTCGACAATGGCTGACAACCGACATTACAAATACATGACCTGGAATATTAGGGGCATGCACACTATGTCAAAAAGTAATAAAGTCCTCTCATATATCAAACGGCGAGGAGCCCAGATAGCTCTTTTACAAGAAACGCACCTAACACAAAACGAGGGGCAGGCATTACACAGGAGATGGAGAGGGCAACTCTTCTACACTACCTACTCCGCTTATGCACGGGGGTGTTAGTGTGGGTCCAGGCGGGGGTCCTGTTCCAGTACTCCATTAAGTGGTTGATCTGGAGGGCCGATACTTGGCCATCAAGGGAAGGCTAAACCTAATATTTCTAGGTATGGGGTACCGGGCTCTTTAGTATCCGTGTCCTTTCTTCCTCTTCTAGCTGTCGCCCCAGGTGTAGTTCCCATTTACGATGGAGTGGGTCTAGGCTGAATGCCACATGGTTCCTGAGCGATGCTGCGAACCAGCGTACGAGATTTCTTCCACGTCCCATGACATGCACATACTGTATGGTGAGATGGGGGCTCGGTTTGGAAGACATGTCTCCCCAACTGGCTGTTAATGTGGTTATCAGTGAACAATGCATAAGGAATTATCCCGGTGGGAACTCCTCATCCACCACTAGAGATGTGTACGGTATGAGTGCTCCATCTCGGTATAAGTCCCCTAGTGTCTGGAGACATCCCTCTAGCCACTGCGCAATTGATTGCGACGTGGGCACTGTGGGCCCCAACGGTATTGCCAGCGCATAGGGAGTGACGTCTCTGGTGATATACAGACATCTGCAGTAGCATTTGTATACCACCTTTAGTAGCAATGGCATTGGCATTTTATGTCTAGTAGCAGGGTGAGAAAGTCAGACTATTTGTTCCAGTGAGTGGTGAGGATGTGTGGTTGACATGTCTGAACATTTCCAGTCTGCGAGCCAGCGGGCTATCCACTGCAGTTGAGCAGCCAAATAGTAGTGCTCAAAGCAAGGCGCAGCAAGGTCTCCTTGGTCCGTAGGTAAGTATAGTTTCACTAATGCCATTCTGTGTCATGCGTTCCCCCACAGGAAGTCCCTGACTAGTTTAGTTAGTGTGATAAAAAAGGATGCAGGGATAAATAAAGGCAAATTGGCAAAATAATATAGAAGTCGGGGAAGGAATACCATCTAGGTTAGCTCCACTCTACTTGTTACAGCTAGCGGAAGAGTGCCCCAAAATTGCATTTGCGGCCAGATTGCTGCTAAGGCTCTCCCCAGATTCCCGTCAAACAGGGCTTTCGGCTGGCAATAGATCCAGTTCCCCAGAGGGAGAAAGGGCCCTCTCTCCACTGCAGCCTTTTACCGTTAAGACTAAAGCCCGGATCTCGCCCCCCTCGTGGAATGAATATATACAGGACTTATCAACATTCACTCGCAGCCCAGAGACTGTGGCACAATTCTGCAAGAGGTGTGCCAATTGGTCAGGAACCCTCTCTATAACTTTAACATAAACTAGGAGATCGTCTGCGTTGAGTGATACTTGGTGTATTGCATCACTCAGAGGTATACTGTCTCCCCAGTGTGATGCGCATCGCCTCCACCAGGGGGTCTATTGCGAGCGCGAAAAGGAGGGGGGACAAGGGGCTACTAGAGCTGTAGTGTATAGAGTGTGGAGGCTTTGCATGAGCGACTCACAGTATGCCTTGTAGTACCCGGCTGGCAGGCCATCTGGCCCTGGCGTTTTCCCGGATGCCATGGATCCGATTGCGTCTCCAATCTCTTCTAATGTGAGAGGACCAATGAGTATCTCTTGGTGTTCCCCTTAGACTGTAGGCAGTTGTACGGAGCTCAGAAATCCTTCCAATTCATGGCCCGGACAGCGCACTTTAGATTGGTATAACTGGGTGTAGTGTTCCGTCAGGGGCTTGTGTGGCTCACTGGTTAGAGGAGGCAGACCTGGAAGCAGAGGTCAGCCTGGGACCAGGGTTCAATTCTCGGCTCGGTGGGGTCTTGAGTCCTAAAATGTCCATGGACTCGATAATTCTCGCTCCGGTGCCTACTCGATTCATGGGTTCACACTCTGTGACTCTGGGCAATAGCTTGCTTAATCTCCACAACGGCCCCTCGCGGCGGGATGCCTGGCTTTCACCTTACGGATACCCTGCCGGGGTTATCTCACAGGGGAATACCAGGACGGGTTCCCTAAGCAAGCGCTTAGAGACCGGTTGGTGATTTGCGCTATATAAATTCCTGTACATTTACATTTACATTTACATCTCGCACTGTGTATATACCAGTGCCTCTCCCCGCGTGCGTATGGCCCCTATCGGATTGCGGTTGTTTTCCTGCCATATCAGCCAGGCAAGCAGTTGGGCCGCTCGATCGGCTGATGCATGTGTGTGAGCTGTATGCGCTGTGTAATTATGGCATCTTAATCACTCCAGTAGATCTGCATGTTCTGCGCGCAGCTGTTCTAGGCGCTTCAACTCCTTACCCTTCCCTTTCCCCTCCCATTCGCACCCCAGTAGTTGGGCTTCTAGTTTCGAAAGTGAGGTTGTCAGTTGTTTACGTATGCTCCACATGGCCAACAAAGCAGTAAACTCTGATCGCCAATTTAAAAGCCTCCCACTCTATGAGTGCATTGCTCACTGTACCCTCATTTAGTTCAAAATATGTGAGGATGGCAGTCCCTCGGGGCTGTACAGTGTCTTATATGTATGTTTTATACAGTCACACACTTACCAGAGCACTGTGTAGTTTTCACTTTGTACAGAATGTTATAATGATAATTGCAGAGAATTTGAATAATACACATAATTACCAAAAGTCTTGTCAGACTTGTTTGTGTGTCTTGAAACTAAGAAAAATCCTCTATATTGTTAAAATAACTACATTGATTGCAGGACCCAAAATTTAGAATATGATTCCCACCCACTGAATGACGCCCACAGCACTTTCTATACATATATAAAGAATCAACCTGGTCTCCATGGGCATAAAGGGTTATCCTTGTAATATATTACTTTCATAAAAATAAGCACTCATCATATTGCTTGTTTTTCCGGGTCGACCTTGATTTTTCAGGGGTGCACACATCACATTGTAATGTTGTTAAAGTGTCTTAGATACCTCGATAATGTATAGTGTTTTTTCTCTCAAAGCAGCACAGATGGGAGGAGGGCAGTCATTAACCTACATGGGTATTTAGGTCTGGCTTGATAGAGCAATTCTCACCTGACCTTTAAACCTGTGCCAGTATTGTTCTACAGTTCTTTGCTTCCACACAAATACATGTCCATGTCCATGCTATTATCTTGTAAAGTGTATCACGTTCCCATACACCATTCCTTTAAAGCCAGACCTATTGGCATTGCAATACTTGTCATATGCTGCACAGCACTCTGTGGCCCCTGGACATAGTCTCTGCAACATAACAATACAAAATAAATAAGTAATACATAAATAGCGCTGTACATGTAATTTCTAAGGAGAAGAAAAAATCCGAAGGTAGTCTGTAATCTCCGGTACCTTGACTTCTTTGGTACAGGAAAAGAAAATGAGAATGGTCACGGTGTACGGAAACAGAAAATTGGCCACAGCATACATATAAAACTAGTAAAACACATCAACCTAACACTGTCAGTGGGTCTCAGGCTTAAGGCACACTCAGCATGGCAATCAAAAAAAAATCAGCCATCAATTTACACATTACACTTTTCATACCCATTCTGGCGTTTAGAGATATTTCTTGCATCGTCTTTATATTTCTTTAATCACCTATTATTTCTATGCACTTTAACAATCCATGTTTGTGTACACCATCAAAAAAGTAATTCAAAAAGATATTGCTCAAAACAACTTTACCCCCAAAAAGCCCAAGTTCAACTATATAAAAGTTATGTGTAAAATTATAATTGATGTTTACAATAATGATTGCTTTCATACAAACATAAGATACTAAAAATGTTAAAAATTAGTCTGACTCATGATAAGTCATACAGTTTGATGTTTTCATGGCCAATCCTTAGCATCAGTTTCTCATCTAGTCAGGGCAAGCGAGAGCTGGATCAGCGCTAATGAGCATCCCAAGTGGGTGACCATCAGCCCAAGAATACATGAATGGAAAGGGAATAATACTACAGTGCTCCTGAGTACGTCAAATAGAGGCGCGAGAGTTTGCTCTTGATACTCTCCACTAATCACGCATTAGTTCTATAATCATGATGCTGCTCCTCCTTCTCTTGACTGCAGATCGAATTTGAGATACTTTAAATTAATGCATGAACGCTGCCAAGGCTGCCTTCGCATCTAACACATAACAAAGCCCTGATGAAGCGAATTTCACAAAACATATGTTCGCCTTTATGCTATTCCTGTACCTATGAACTACTCCTTACTACTACGGTACAAAGTTCAACTATGCTTGGTTGAAGAAATAAAAATGAATTATTAAAGACCATTTGTGGAACGCATTGATCAGCCAAGTTATTCGAAGCACTATAGTCCAGAACTAACCCGGCATTAGAATTTCTTGAAAAATCTGGTCCAATTACCAAAGAGAAGCAAAAGCAAACTCTCATACATATACCTGTGAATTTGGATATCGCTGTATCACTTTGGGGCACCCATTATGATTTTTTTATTGAAGTCTCTTCTTTTATCTCCACTGAGGGTGAAGGATTACACAATCATTACATCTATCCCCTTATTTAGAGGTCGTTATGAATCCCTTTTAGCCCAGTCTCTACACTCCTCATTTTGACTCTAGAATTTCGACCTCCAGGGTGGGGAAATAAGCTGATGAGACCTTGATCAGGATTCTGATCCTCACAGGTACAACATCCCGTCTGCACCTTCCTGTTAGGTTCCTGTATCCTGGAATGGTGATTTAGGGTGATTGGTGTTTTGTCATATCAACTCCTACCCTGTTTTACATTGTTATAAATTAGGGATTAGATTGTAGACCGTAGTCTTTAAAATCTTTGGAAACCGTGGCTCAGGGACTCTTCTTAGTGAAGTGCTGATGCAAGTGTTTGTAATCACTGAGGTGCCACAGATTGGGGAGGGCTGCCTATACATGCACCATGAACCATACTTTGATCCAGTCACAGCCCTTAGTTTAGTGGAGTTGGCCATTATTCTCAAGCGATCCCTCAAAAGTCAGGCAACCACAGGCCTTTTAAACCGTGGCTTCAGGTAAGACTTTCTAATTTGCCATGTGTCCTAGCGTGCACAGTGAGATACAACTTGACACTAAAAGAGTGCTACATTTAGTGAACATGTACACTGTTCAGAATCAGTGCATGCTGGCGTCTGGTCACAAGAGGTTGTAGGAGGAGTCTTGGCCAAGAAGTATGACAGCGTCAATGCACTGAGTTCAGTTACCACCGCTGACATCATCAGAATGAACACACCTCTAGTTTGGGGTTGCCCATTACAAGAATCACAGCCATATTGCAATCTGCACAGTATCCCACAAGGAAGCATGTCAGAAAACTAGGCATCTCAATGCAATGGTTGAACAGGGCCACTTGGAAACCAAGCATTCAGCCCTATTGGGAGGAAACACCTAAAGGAAAGTTAACCCTGGCTGGTGGAAATACTGGTTGTAAATTGATAGTAGACACTGTCAGTGAGGTAGGTAATGATGATGGTTTGCAAGCTGACAGCATAGCACTAGATAACAAGGCCTGCCTCTACTGTGTCTGCAGCTAAACATCTGAAGCTGGCATTGCGCTACCACCTCTTATTTTTCTCACTCAGTCGGTAGAGCAAGTAGGGTACTGTCTCAAAGGCCACTTGCCCATGGTACTGCAATATTAAAAAGCTTTACCACAACAGGCAGCTGGCTAAAATAATAATGTTTTTTCTCTTCCATTTCTGCGAAGACTAGGGATTGTGTTTCTACAAAACACAATCCCTAGGGCCTAGTGGGCCAGAAATGCCAAAAGAATGGGCAGGGGGGGCAGACAAACATCAACAAAAAATGCTCCCCTCTTGCCCAAGGGGTAACTTCCATCCAAATTTAAATGCCCCCAAATGGAAACCCTGGTGGCTAGTGGTGTTTTCTGCCCCCCCCCCCCCGGGGGCAAAACAGCTGAAAAATGGGCAGATTTGCCCCCAGGGTGGACAGGAAAACATTACAAAACACATGCCCCCTTTAGGAAGTAACCCTTGCCCAAGGGGTCGCTTCCATAAAAAAATAAATGCCTCCAAATTAATCCCTGGCGCCTAGTTGCGTTTTCTGCCACCCCTGGGGACAAAACAGCTGAAAGAATGGGCCAATTTGCCCCCAGAGGGACAGAAAAACATTACAAATCATATGCCCCCTTTAGGAAGTGACCCTTTCCAAAGGGGTCACTTCCATAAACAAATAATGACCCCAAAGTAATCCCTGGCGCCTAGTGGCATTTTCTGCCCACCCTGGGGCAAAACAGCCAAACAACTGGGGTGATTTGCCCCCAGGGGGGCAGAAAGGCAGAATAATTAGCACCCACTCACTCTTTTCCCCAAAAAACTGTACCAGAGCTAAAGAAGGACAAATGAGACAACAATGGGTATTCAAATGTTTACTTGCATCCAGGGGTTTAAAGTGAGTAATGGCTGCTGCATGTGTTCTGTCGACCGGGTATCCTCACTAAAGTTTGACATCAAGGGCACCTGTGGGAGCCAAGGCCAAACTCTGCTGCTGATCCAGCAGGGTGGGGTTGGCTGGCCACACCCCAGGGGGAGGGTAGTCTGACGAGGGGGCGAAGCAGCCCACAGAGAAAGTCTTTAAACAAAAGACACCCAGCTCCCCGTGTCCAAAGTCAATAGGGACAGGTTGCAATCACCAAGTTGAAAGGTCCTCACTGTCTGCATCCAGCCTGGGACCAGTGTTTACTTCATGGCTTACATTCCCAACCATGCCTCCAACTAGTTAGTAGCCTTCACCCAATGGAGGGCCCCTTTACAGTTCAAAAACAAAGCTATCCTCAGTAGTGGACGCCAGGATTACAGTGCGCCTGGGATGGTAAAAACCCTACAAACTGCACAGTGCATTCACAAAGAGCCTTTAAGCTGCACGGCATCGGCAAGGCGTTGAGTCAGGTAAAGGGTTCGATTTAATTCGACTTGAAACTTTATTCGGTTCAGAGACAAAAGGCCATAAAAATACATTAAAGAAGCATCATCATACAAATTCATAAATATACAGCAATATATCAAAATAAAGATAAAAAACACCTTGAAACCTCCAGACAAAATGCATTACACAATGCTATATTTTCCCTGAGCTGTATGGCAGTTGGAGGGTTTACCAGGGTGACCAGGAATTCCAGGATTGCTGAAGCAAACCCAGTTCATCATCATCACCCAGCAGATTTTATCAAAGGTTTTGGGTCAAAGCCCCAGGTTTTTCATGTTTTATGTTCCCAGCCCTGTTTTTCAAATTCTTTGATTTCTGAGGTCTGGCCACCACATCATAGCTCTCCAAAACAGTAATGCATGCCAGTTAATTAGGAGATCCTAGCCACAAGTCAGGGACAGCAGGCTCCAATACACTGAAAGGAAGCAGGATGTGATCCAAGGGAGGGGGGTGCCTGGGAGAAGGGGGATCCCCAATGTCCAATGCAGCTCCAGATAGAGGTATGACGCCAGATGTGCTCACCCCCATATCAGGCCTATTGGCTAACTGATGCTCAAGCCTTGCATGCACCATCCAGAAAAAGCAGGAGGCCCAGACCTCAGACACTACAAGACAGCATGAGTATGAGTAAATGGAGGCCACTGGGTAATCACCAACCCTTTCTGCCTTATGACAAATGTGGCAGTAGGTGACACAAGACATAGGGAAAACGCCCATAAAGAAAGTAGATCAAAAAGAGGTCTCCACTGAGAGGGCATTGTGGAGATACCTGTCTCCGAAAGTGAGGGTCACAATGCACGCCACATGCCAAGAACTGAGATATACATACAAATGTGATCTCGGGACACGTTGCAACCCCTCAGAACTTAATAGTAACGTGTCCCATTAGCACATAGTCCCAGGAACATGTTGGCTGAAAGACGCAACTGTCACCAAAGGCACCTCCATGTGCACACTAGGTGAGACAAGTGAGTGGTGCCCAAGAAGCCCTTGATAAAACATGACGTGTTCCATGCCTGTGCTTATGAGACCACCCCATGAATATATTTTGCATTAATCTAAGCAGACAGTTAGGTGTGCATGGGGGGGCTCAACGGCTCATAAGAGTGATTAATCTGTTTGGTAACCTATAATCACCCTTAAATTCCCCAAAACTATCAAAAGATACCCCTACAAGGGCCACCTTCTCATGCCTCACTAAAATCACAACTAGTGAAGCGTGAAGAACACACCCCTAAGTAAAAGTACAGGAACCCAACAAAAACAATTGATTATGGCACACATGGAATGTTTCTGAATTGACAATTGATCTGAATTCTTTTCCAAACAGGTCAACCATATAGTCTTCGAGTGCAAAACCACCAGCTGCCATGTCAAACACCCCAGCATGGACAAGAAGTCTACAAATCAAGACTTTGAACTAACACCACAAACTTGTTTTGCTTGAACTGATAAGGGAAATCACAGATATCCAGGACCGCAGACTCCTCATTGGGGAGGCATACCAAGATCTGCAATATCAAAATAAAAGTTACATATGATTGTATTGTTAAGTACCCTCTATCTACTATCAGTGATACCCCACTTGTTCACTGTCGAGGAACTGCTTAGTCGAAAGGAGTCTATTAAAAAATCCTCACAGTGCTTGCATAGGGTTCTCTCCCATGTCACTTTCAATTACACTAAGCCAAACCTTATCTTCCCACATACACTACACAGCGCCCTTTTACACAGCATATGGCATCAGTACATGACAGCAGTGGGCTCCCAAACTTCAGCCAGATCATGTTACATCTGTTCATTAATTCAGCATACAGAAGGCGCAGACAGACTCTATTTATCCCAAGGGGTAGCCCCAGAAAAAGTTTAAGGCCTTCTTCACATATCTCTATGCAGAATAAGGGCCAAGATCGAACCCAACAAGGTAGAACCTCACAGGGTAGTGGTAAATTTGACCCAATGCAAAACCAATCCAACATCTTCATACCTCTTCACTGAACCTAATGATATCCAAACTGAGCTGGATAGGATGTATAGAAATGGGACTATAGGGGAGGATACAGTTTGGCCCCAAGACTTCCCTGGAAAGAGATTCTTGAAGGTAGCAAACCCCCCAATTCAATTCACAAGCTTGTCCGCTCCTGCCTGCATTTGTAGTGCAAGGGTGGCCTTTATTGTATCTGGGTCAATCTTTTTTAACAAGTGGACCCCGACATGGAGTTCCTGTGTAGGGCCATCCAGCTTGTGGATATAAAGGGGAATGAGTTACATGGAGAAGGGTTGAATGAGAGCATGACCACCCCATGTCAGAAAATGTGGGATGCCAAGGTGGGTAGATACACTTGGCTACAAGGTAAGGGGCAACCCCTATTTGTACAGAAACTTACACGGTATTCCTTGTGTTTCAGAGGTAAAGGAACACTTCCACTGGGCATGAATGCTAACTGCGGCATGATTATGCACATTCTGGATATGCAATGGGGCACCTCCTTGCTGATGGCAGTGAGGTGAGATTTCCTATACTCAGCTTGTACCCGACTCACCTCCGTGGTCACCATACACAGCCCAACCCAGGTGAAGAACTGTTGGACATGTACTAACACTCGTTAAGGAAGAAGACAGCTTGCTGCATCAAGCTTGTGAAAAGAGAGCTGTGGAATATTTTGAAAGGGCTCAATACAAAGACATCCCAGAAGAATTCAAAATGTTTACGGACATAAGTATCAGCAGGAGGGTCTATAACCTTCTTTATCCTGTAGACTAAAGTCAATGTCTGCTGGTGACAGATAGCCAGGTGGGAGATGGGAGATGCTTAAGATGATGAACAATCCTGAGCTTGCCTTTAATTCGATCAAGGAAGAATTGAAAGCAATCTGCCTAATGATGATACCTCACCACTATGTGTTAGACTTAATGACCAAGATGGAGGGAGGGGTGTGTCCCAAGATCTCTGCGTCCTGCTGTGCTTTCATCCCAGGAAATAATATTGGCAATGGAACATTGACTCTTTCCATCAAAGTACTGCTCCATTTACAACAGAAATGCTTTAAGAGGGAGGTCCCCCTGAGCAGGGTGGTTCTCGAATTGGTTTTCCTGGCTCCCCCGGTGGATGTCTGGTCTGTGCACATTGTAGTTGCCAGTTTTCATTGTGTTCTTGCTTTGAGCGGGTCTGTACAGTTGGAGATTTCCTGCTGTAAAAACGCAGTCTTCAAACTGGGAAAACTGCAGGTTACAAAGAAGGTAGATGTTGTCAAAAAGTGAGCATAAAAAACAACAGGTCCCCCAAAAAATAACTGTCAAAATGTATAGGCTAAATAGTGTAGTTGAAAATCAACTAGAAGGCGGAATGTTAATATAGAAAAAAGCCAATACTGGTATGAAAATTATATATTCATTTATGTTAAGGAAATTGCATCTTTATTAATAAATTCACCCGTTGTGAACTCTACATCAACCCTGACTCACAAATACGCTGTCAGGCAAGCACTGAAACCTAGGCCTGAGGTTACTGATTGATAGGTCACAGGTGGGGTTATACGTACCCGCCACATAAATGCATGGACAGGAAACCTTAGATCAATCCCACAGATAGGCCCATTGACATTACAATGGTCAAGGGAGATAGGCTCTAATTAATCACACCTGGCCATGAGGTGTACATGAGCTCCTAAAACACCATAAAGTCAGATGACACATAAGTTAGGAACATATAGCCAATCAGGAAATAGCATATGCAGTGCTTGCACACTTCCCATGCCGCACATCTGAACACGTTACCCACTGGCCCCATTGTGTCCACATAACATCATTGCCCACCTGTATCATCCATTAATTTATGACTCCAAAAGCAGCAACTTACATTCCACACCATACAAGGAGCCCTGAAAACATTTATTGCTTACGATGAACTGCATATAAGACAGTCTCAGAGGAATTGGAAATTGAGACAGTTCTTAGACCCTGCACCTGCAACTGTTATTTCATGTTCGAGTAACATCAGTACAGTTGGTCATACAGAGAAGAGGTGCACATCCATTACCACGAGCATGACTTTTCACTCCCAAAAACAAATAAAATCTACATATATAAATTTCAGTTTAAAATTGCCAAGATAAGTATAATATATATACAATTTGAAATCAATTCAATTCTGAGCATTGTTAGGAGAAAGGTGCACAGTGCTTTATGTCTAGACAATCATTCATACTAATAGGTGATACATAATCTCATATAAGACTAAATAAACGCATCATATGCAAAATACAATTTAAAGTAGCCAAGATAAATACGATATTAGTAATGCTTGACCACTGACAATAAGCCTTAGGCCATAACATTGAGTCAGCACGGATCATTCCAAGCAGAAAGACTATTTCTGAATATATAAAATTAACTTTTTCTGTATAGCATTGATAAATCTTGCTGTCCCAGTTATAATATTAAAACTCTTCATCGCAAATAGAAGCTCAGTGCGTACATTCTTGAAAACAAAATAGGTTGAAGGATTTATATTCTTATCTCTTGTAAGCAGTCAAGGAGTAAATGAGTTATACTGTGTGCAAATTTGATTTCTGATTCTCTGTGAGTAACTTACGCTTGACATGATTTTTTAGCTAGCCAGTAGTTACTATCTGATGATATGCTGTCCACTCTAGCTGATTTGCCAAAGCAAATTTTTTACCATTCCTAATTTAGGGGCAGATTAGGATTGTGTTTTTTCCGCATCCTCCGGGCCGGCGGAAGCCTCCGCCGGCCCGGAGGATGCGGAAAAACCACAGCGGACCCACCAAAGACCCACTGCCACATTAGGATGGCTGGTGGGTCCTGGTTTCTGTCCGCAGCTTTTCCGCCGCGGTTGGCTTACAACCGCGGCGGAAAAGCCCTAATATGGTGGCAGTGTCTCTCAGACACTGCCAGCCATATTAGGATGCCCAAAAAAAAATGCTTTTCCACAGCGGGTTTTCCGCCGTGGAAAAGCATACGGAGCTTCACTGCGGGGGCCCGTTGTGGGCCCCCTTGGTGAAGTGGGGATGGGGGGTGCACATGGGGGATACCTATGTTACCCCCTGCATTTGTATACAGTAATCGGCAGGCACCGCGCGGTGCCTGCCACTTTCTGCATACAAATGCAATGTATGCAGTTTTAACATTGCAGCGGGTGCAGCTTGAAGCTGCACCCGCCGCAATGTTAAAAATAGAGGATGTGACCGCCAGGGTGGCGGTCACATCCTAATTGGACAGGAGGGAACTCCGCAGTTCATGCGGAGGTTCCGTCCTCCTCGTTGGTCGCGGACGGACTCAAGTCCGTCCACGATCATAATGAGCCCCTTAGTTTGCTTAACAAAATTGAAAACATCAAACTTAAGCTTCAAAATAAAAGTACATTTAGTGATTTGGCTTGAGAGGTGCTCTGAACAGGCCTGATCAGCCCTCATAATTTGAACAGAGAATTTAGAGTTATCCTCATTTTTTATAAGGGACAATTAAAACCACAGGGTGTGAGTTTTAGGTAAGAAGTCCCAAGATGTCAAAACTAGTTCGAGTTCTAGTTCATTTTGAGGGACTGATAAAGCATCTTAAGACGCATCTTTTCCATACTATTGCAGTGTACTCGATTATCGAGACCTAGCAAACTGCCCCTTATAAAGCTTGCTGATAAGTTTGCCTTATAAGCTTGCTGATAAGTTTGCTGATAGTCGCAAGATGTTTTTTGGGATGCAGCCAGCCATCAAAAATCACAGTACCAGATTTGGATTTTTTCGTTCTTGCCTATTTAAAGTCACATATAAAAACAAGACTACACCATATGAAGACCTAATATCCTACAGAAATGTATGGACAGTTGTAGAGCAGAAGCAACAGACAAGCCATGACTTTCTACCATTTCATTTTTCATGAATATCCTGTGCATCCATGAGCTCGTTGATGTCCTTTTTCTTCTGCATTGTCGCTTATATGTAACATTGACATGCATTTGTTTTTCTTTTTCCCCATCTTTTTAGGTGTTACACTTTGCATTGCTGATGTTGACCTATGCTTCTCTATGTAGTTTGACCTCCCTCTCCAATATGTCCTCGAGTACAGCACGTCGTCTCCCTCATGTGGACTCACCATCCCTGATTATTTGTTGTTTTTTTAAGTATATTTTGTATTACTTTGTTCCTCATGTTCTCTGTCTCCCATTCTTTTTGTACCTTTTGCCTCATTTTCCTTCCTTTTATTTCATCCTTCCTATTCAATATAGAACTATAGCTTGTTTCCATATTTTATGTATGTTTTGGTACACAAATTTATCTTGTATTTTCCACGTATATTTACAGAACTTATTACATTTTATGTTTGTTCTTAAAGAGTTCTTCCTGTTCGGTCCAAGGGGAAATTGCTTATTAATCAAATTAGTCTCTCATTTTTAATATCTAAGACCTCTCGGTGCCACATAATACTTTTTGGGAGCCTATTTTGCATAAATTCAAGTCCATAGTAGACGGTTACATAATTTTTGGTGATTGCAATCTAGTTATGGATCCTCTTATGGATCACAATTCTACAGTCACCTCTATTCACTCTAATATGAAAATAGAAATGTACTGCAGCTGTAGAGCAAAGATCACTTGGAGATACTTGGAGACTCGATAATCGAATTTGGAGAGAATATACATATTTCACTCCTGCACCAGTCTTCTCATCTAGAATTGAGGACTTGTTTGTTTCCAATTCTTTGTCACAACATATTTACTGATTTTTGATCAGGCACCTGTCACTCTAGACTTAGACCTGCTCCCTATTGCTAAAGGCATAAGAAGATGGCACTGTAATACATCTCAATTATGAGATACCTCTTTCACTGGT
The DNA here is from genome assembly GCF_964263255.1 of Lissotriton vulgaris. Taxonomy (NCBI): domain Eukaryota; kingdom Metazoa; phylum Chordata; class Amphibia; order Caudata; family Salamandridae; genus Lissotriton; species Lissotriton vulgaris. The sequence goes on along the minus strand of NW_028251476.1, from coordinate 23,227 downwards.
GCTTTCAAAGAATTCAATTGCAAAATATGTATCTTTACAACCAATTTATCTCCTGAACTCTCCTCTCAGAATGTTTGGGATGCCTTTAATGCTTCAACTAGAAATTTCTTTATTCCCTATGTTTTTTAACAGAAGGAAAATAACCTCTAAAAAAATCCCTCAACATCATTCGGCATATCAAAACACTAGAACAACTCTATGTCATTACTAAATCTAAAGCTCACTTAGATGATATAATTAAAGTAAAATTCCAGTTAAAAATAAATTCTAAGAAATTGCCACCTCTACTGTTTTCAAGGATGCTGAAATTTTAGAATAATTTGCTAAATATTATTCAAATCACCCCAGAGTCTATCCCTCAAAAAGGGCTACTCTCCATTATTTACTATCTGTCTACAAAGAAATTGATAGTCAAACTGATTTCTGCCCCCTAGACCAGGAATTCGCTCAGAAAGACATTATCACAGCAATGAAGTTTCTTAAAGCAGGGAAACCTTCAGGTCCTGGTGGTTTTCCCATTGAATTTTAGCTTCACTTTTTCCAAGTTATTACTAACTAAAATGCATTCATTGTTTTCCTATTTCACACAAACTAAGTTAGCTGGGGATACCTTCCAAGATGCGTTAATTTCCCTCATTCCCAAAGATGGTATAGATCCTAGGTTATGTAAAAATGATATTCCAATTTCCCTTGGCAACCCAGATTATAAAATATTTGCTAAAGTTCTTGCTCTTCGTCTTGATCCCTTATAAACCACCTCTATAGTAAGCATTATGTTGCCCCCTAGGTCCTGAGTCTGTGGGCCAGGGGTAAAGGGGGGCCCACTAGGGGCCCCCAATGTCCCTTTCCGCCAGCCTTTTCATGGCAGGTTCACCACCATGAAAGGGCAGGTGAAAAGAAACATTGCAATGCCTATGGTGGTGCCTGGTAGGTACCGCGGTCATCGTAGGCATTACAGACCATCCATCGGATTAGTATCAGGTGGTCATTCCGTCCCCCGACCACCCACCCGCCATCCTAATGTGGCAGGCGGTATTCTTTACTGTGATGGCGGTAGGACTACCACCGACGGGCTGTCGGTGGCAGTCCCACGTCATCGTAATCGGGCTCTTAATTCAGACAAATGTGACATTTTCCCTCTCAATCCTTTTTGTTTCAAACAAGGCTTTACTTGTGCTAATTTTGCTAAGGCTGAAATGCGTCATCGGTGTTATATGGCAATAGCTGTTGGTACACTTTATAGCTGCTTTGTGATAATGTCTTATTTTGATTTTTTGCACTACACAAATATATCTGCAAAAAATGTTGGGGCATGCTGGCATGCTGCCAAATCGCTGTTAGTGCATGGAAAAACAGCACTAGCGCTAGTAATAACCAGAAAAAAACTCTATTTTGTGAAAGGGAGCCTGCACTCAAAATCACAGGATTACATCTTGTGTATTCAGTCAGAACAAATTAGGCATTGGAACACCATAGAGAGGATTTTCGAATGTAACACTGCCTTTTACAATTTGAAGTGCGCTCTCTATATATATATATATATATATATATATATATATATATATATATATATATATATATATATATATCTCAGAACGATGCACTACAAAGTTTAAACCCCCTTCAACATTTTACCCAATAATGCCTAAGGACAAATAGACGCATTTGGGGATATGGTGGTGGAAGAGCTCAAGAAACTGCAACACAACACCTCTCGTAAAAACAAACGTATGAGATATATGGAAAAACAATATAATAAACTCATGAAGAAATTGAGGAGTGATTCCAATCTCATCATAAACAAAGCGGACAAAGGAGGCAATACTGTTATCTGGCCTCGGGGCCAATATATGGTTGAAGCAGAAAGGCATTTAAGCAATGAATCTTGCTACAGGAAAGGCAGTTTTATTGACATCTTGCGCCTCAAAGAAAAAGTGCATAAAGATCCTAATGAATGGCGGCGTGAGGGTCTGTTAAGTAAACAAGAACTTGCATTCCTGAAAAATGACTTTCCTATAACCCCTTTCTTTTACTTAATACCAAAGGTTCACAAGCAAACCACTCCAGTGCCCGGCCGGCCCATTATTTCGGCCCAGGGCAGCTTGTTAGAATCTGTCTCACGTTATGTGGATCATTTCCTGCATGAGTTTGTGGAGTCATTACCCTCTTACATCAAGGACACGGGACATTTTCTATCTAAAATCAATGATATTGTTTGGGACAATGAGTCAATTTTGATAGCGCTAGATATAGATTCCCTTTATACTAGCATAGCACATCAGGATGGACTGAATGCTGTCAAATACTTTTTGAGTAAACGTGATATTGCCTTTAGTCAACATAGCAATATGCTTCTAAAAATGTTGGATCTTTTTTTAAACAACAATTATTTCCTATATAATAAGGAAGTTTACCAGCAGCTAAGAGGAGTGGCCATGGGGGCATGTTTTTCCCCCACCTACGCATGTCTTCATGTGGGGTGGTGGGAGGAGCATGTCCTCATGGGGTCACTCGCAACCAAGTTCCCCAACAAAATAGCCCACTTCTGGCGATTTATAGATGATATCTGTATGGTGTGGAGGGGGTCTGTGGAATCAGCTACTGAGTTTGTGAGAGTTATCAATGATAATCCTCTCAATCTTAAATTCACGTCACAGATCAGTAAAGTAATGATCCAATTCTTGGACGTTGAGATCTATGTCCAGAATGGGAAACTCCAGACTAGACTGCATAGAAAGCCCACAGCTGGCAATTCTATATTGCACGGCAGAAGTGCGCACCCTGGTCACCTCGGGAAAAGCATCCCCTATGGGGAATTCCTACGTATCCGTAGGATATGCAGTTCGGAGGCTGACTTGGAGAAATGTCAAACTGAGGCATTTAAGAGATTTATTGCTAGAGGCTATCAAACCACTGCTCTCAAAGAGGCTTTGAAGAAAGCAAATGAGCTGAACCGAGATGAATATTTAAACTCCACTACAGCCATCAGGATAAGACAAGAATCTCTTTCTGAGGTCCCTGAGAGAATAAATATGATCACTACCTACAACAGTGAGGAGAGGAAATTGAGAGGCATTCTTAAAAAACACTGGCCCCTGTTAAAAACAGATATTAGTGTAGCCCCCTTACTTCCGGAGGAACCCACAATAACTTTCAGAAGGGCACCCTCTATGCGGGATGCCCTGGTTAGATCTAGCCCAGAGGTTATTCCTAAAAAAGAGGGGTTATTTGAGAAGTCAGGTTTTTTCAAGTGCATCTCGTGCAGAGCCTGTAAATTTGGTGTTTCCACCAAGGAGTACAAATCTGCATTTGATCCATCTCCCATTGCGATAAAGGGGCATTACACTTGCCGGTCAGACTTTGTAGTTTATGTGCTCCAATGTACTTGTGGGCTCAAGTACGTTGGTAGCACTAAGCTACAAGCCTTTAATCGCATACTCCAGCACCTCAGAGCCATTGTCAACTCCGATGAAAAATACCCGGTCGCTCTGCATTTTGGCTTAGTCCATCAGAGAAATGTAAACCATTTAAGCTATTTCATTGTTGACGGAGTCCCTAAAAGTATCAGAGGGGGCAATAGAGAAAAATGTCTCAGACAATTAGAGAGCAAGTACATCCTGCTTTTAGATACGAGGATCCCTAATGGATTAAATATGGGAGAGGACCTTCATTGCTTTTTATAACATCTAGTCAAGTGAATCTGGCCATATAACTTCATGGGCCAGCCTTCCAGCTGTAAGATGTATATAGCCTCCCCGAATCCAGCCATCAGCCTGGTTTGACTCTTGAAGTACATTCCAGAATTCATAAATTCCAATCCAATTGGTTGTATTTCCTTGTATCCATCTCGTGTGTTATAATTATTGTACACATTTACTGTCTGTGATTCATTTCCCTCATTATAAGATCGCCTGCAGTGTCATGTAGATTGATATATAAATCTATTATTATAAGAGGGTGTGATTGATCCGCTCTGGGCTAATACATCCAGTTGATATGCAGTATCCTTGTGGGGTTATTGTTAAGGCACTATGTCCTAATATGGGTTTCCCCAAATATACCTAAACGTGTAATATAAATTTGGGATACTTGTTTTCCATCCATTATAGTCACGTTGTCTAGATAGGGTTCCTGGGTAGTCTTCAATATGAGTCCATAAACATGTAAACCTCCTAATATGGTGTGACATGGTTGGGCCTGAGTTTTCTCTCACTATTTCCCGATTCACTTTTTTTGTAATAATTTGGCCAGCTACATATGAGGTACTCAGGGGTCAGGGATCTGACTCTTAATTTGGCTGAATTTGCACTTTAGCACTTTATATTTGTTGCACTAGGGTTTTTGCACTTTTGGGATTATAGCTATTAACACTAGCACTTTAGCGGGCAACTTTAATGGTAAAAACTATTTTTTGCACTATCATCCTGTGAACCGGGGATTCTAATATATAATCAATATTGTATATATAATGTATTTAAACGGATATGAGTTCAACAGATCTGCAATTTGTAAATATTGTACAAAAAGGTATATAAAACATTGAAAAATTGTATATAATTCAGGCAATGTATTACATGTACACTTAGACTATTTTCTAATTGTATATACTGACTTTTTAACCGTTGTAAATATGGATCTGTTTTTCACTGTGGATGAACTACATTTGAGTGTTTTTTCAGTTTCCATTATTGTGTACGCCCTGCTTTTGTGTTAATTGGTCACCCTTTATAAGCATTTTCATTGTTTTGTTTGGCATGTGATCAAGGTCACCGTGTAGTGACCGAAACGCGTCATGCTGGCGATTGCGTGTGAATAAACCACTTTGAATTTACTCTTCGCGCTGTGGAGTGGTCTGTACCTGTGGGTTTCGTTGATGCGGATTGGATTTCTGTCCATGTGCTGATGCAGCGGAGCAGGATTGTGAATCGTATATATATATATATATATATATATATATATATATCAGAACGCTTTATCGCAAAGTGAAATTAAGAGGCCACTCACTTGCCTTCATTTTGGATTTAATAAATGATTGTTGCCATGCCCTACGCGTTTCGGTCAGGTAACTCTGACCTTGTTCACGAGATTAGTTTGTACAGAGTAAAGTTCTTCTTTTATTTCAATTCTCTTTGCACATGGCTAATTCCTGTATGAACAATTTAAGTGCATTTTGGGTGTTGTAGTGGTTAATGTTCATTAAACGTGATGTTTGTGTGAATTAGTGAAAAGGTGCTCTTTTCTCTGTTGCAATTCTTATTTATTTTTGCTTGTAATTAGAGGATGGTTTAGCTTTAATGTCCTTCTTTGTTGATCTTTTAAATATTCATTATATATATATATATATATATATATATATATATATATATATATATATATATATATATATATATATATATATATATATATATATATATATATATATATATATATATATATATATATATATATATATACGGAAATCAAAATGTTCAAAGGAAGAAAAAGAACTACTGGAGAAGAAAGAAATAACACAAACGGTGGTAAATTTGTCAAAAATTAACCTAACCAAAGATGAAAATGCTAAATTAAGTTTAGGTCTGTCGTACTGTGCACCCAACAACTTTGATTATCCCAATGTCCGGATGGATATATATAAAGGAATAAGAAAACTGAAATTAAAAAAACTATATGCAAGTAAAAACAAACAAGTTGAAATAAGCGATCAAACAAACCCTATCATTGAATCTACACCCCCGAGTTCAAATTAAGTTGCAGAACTTGAGGATCTATGGAATCAGAATCAAACTGGAGGTAACTCCCCGCAAAATGAAAGAACAGTAACCAAAGGTGCGGGTTTAACCAAGTTCAAGCAAAAATCGAAATTTTATCCCATCATGTTGCATGATTCAATTGACACTTTTCATGAGATTATTACCAACAAAATGAAAAAATTGAATAAAAAAAATGGTATGTCCACTCAAAAACATCGCAATCAGGACCATAAATACTTTCAACTAATGAAAAAATTAAAATCCCGTAAAAAAGTGATAATAAGAAACAGTGACATGAGGCACATGAGGATTACATGAAGGAGGCTATGAGCCAATTAAACGATAGACAATGCTACAGACGAACGGATGTGAAATCAATGAAAGAAATGTACACCACATACTACAAAAAATTATCAAGCTGGCACAACATGAAGCTAATCAACGAGGATGAACATAATTATCTAAAAAATGATAATCCTGTTATACCTACAATGTATTTCATCAAAAAAATCCATAAGGACAACATAAAACCTCCTGGTCGTCCTATAATAAGTGCCAGAAATAGTATTTTGGAATAAACATCTGTATACGTGGATTATTTCCTGCAAGAATATGTCAAATCTTTGCCCTCATACGTCAGGGACACAACTGACTTTTTAAACAAGATGAAAGACTTTGCATGGAAATCTGATTACCTGTTGTTAGCATTGGATGTGTCATCCCTGTATACAAGTATATCACATACAGACGGTGTTCAGGCAGTAAAATATTTCTTATCCTCCAGAGAAACAATTTACAGACAACACAATGAAATGTTGGCAAATTTGATAGAATTCTGTCTTTACAACAAAATTTTTATGTTTAATCATCTTCTGTATTGCCAAGTTCAAGGGGTGGCCATGGGGGCTAGCTTCTCCCCAAGTTATGCCTGCCTCCACATGGGCCATTGGGAGAAGCTAGTCCTCTTGGAGAAGCATGGAGATACAATGTCAAACAAAGTAAAACTTTGGCTGAGATTCATTGACGATCTCTTTGTTGTGTGGCAAGGAACGAGGGAAGAAGCGGAAATTTTTGTGGCACAAATCAATCAGAACGATTTAAATTTAAAATTTACCACAGAAATCAGCGATCAAAGTGTGAATTTCCTTGATACCAAAGTGTATGATTGTAACAACAAACTTGAAACCACTTTATATCGTAAGAAAACGGCTGGAAATTCGGTGCTACATGCATCTAGCGCTCACCCACGTTATCTGGTAAACAGCATACCTTATGGCGAAATGCTAAGATTAAAACGGGTTTACAGCACACCAGAAGAATTGACCTAAGCACAACAAAAAAGCAAGGAGAGATTTTTAGAAAGGAGTTACTCCCACAAAATAGTAAACAGAGCTATCACTAAAACAGAAACTCTAGCAAGAAATGAGTTACTGGCCAACACCAACAAAAAGGAAGGGGGAGAAAAAAATCCTGGGGAGTATACTACAACAGGAGAAGACAACAATTTTCGTCTGATAAAAGGTTTCAGTAAACAGCACAAAGAACTCCACAAAATTATTCAAGGGAGCTGGCCTATACTCCTGAACGACCCAGTTCTAGGACCCCTGCTACCGCAGAGGGTGTCCATTACTTACAGTAGGGCCCCCTCTATGAAAGATTGTCTCGTAGTATCAGACCCTGAGATAATATCTAATCCTACCTGGTATCAAAATTTAAAAGGGTTCAGAAAATGTAAAACCTGTAAAGCATGCACCCACGGAACTAATACCACTACCTATTACAGCCCTTTTAGAACTAAACCTTACACAATAATGAAAACGTTAACCTGTAAAACTGAATACACTGTGTACGTCCTAACCTGCCCATGTGGGTTAATATATGTGGGCAGCACAAAGTTACCAGCTAATGTAAGAATACTGCAACACCTCCGCGCAATTACTAATATGGACAATACCTATCCGGTGGCAAGACACTTCAGGGAAAGCTACGGATCCAACAACAGAGGGTTGTCATATTATTTAATTGACACAATCTCCCCTAGTAGACGCGGAGGTGACAGAGAAAATAAATTACGGAAATTGGAAACCAGGTATATCTTACTATTAGATTCAAAACAACCGAGAGGTTTAAATATTACGGAGGATATGTACACGTGTCTTTGAAAATGTGTAAACTGCTTTTTATATCACTAGAATTGGGTGTTTCAATAACAGGGGGTAAATAAATAAAAGAAGAACCATTAGTCTTAAACAATAGCTATGCATTTTTAGCCAACAGAGATCTTGTAAATATAATGAAATTTTATTAAGGATTTTTTAATATTTATTTATATTTTAAAATGCTATATTTATTTGACATATTTATACACTGTAAATAATGTGCAGGATTCAATGTCGAATAAATATATGTATTAAACAGGAATTTGCAAAAGCTAGGACAATAGACTAGAGTGAAGTTCAACCCTCCAATTTATTACAATATGGACTGTTCTCAAGTGGCGAGATAAGACAGAAAAAAAAGTAAATTACACAAAGGATATATATAAAGAGTCAGGATTCCTACATAATGACATGCACAAATGAAACTATATAAAATGTTATTTAAAACAAAGAATAGGTTCATGAAAACTTAAGAGTAAAGAACATCGAGTTTTTAAAATAAAGAAAAAAACAAAAAAAAGTATTACACCTTTCACTTCAGCACTTTATACACTATCATAAGTATTGTTCAAATTACAATGGTTGATTTTATTCACCATCATTAATGAATATGGTTTGTTGGAGGGGCAAGATGGCCGCTGACAGTCTGTAGGGAGAGGACGCGCTCCCTATCCGCTCCCCTGCTCCTGATCTTACGAACGTAAAGAGGAAGAATGACACCATAGAACGGCGGTGTTTTGAAAGCATACATTTGTTCTGTGCAGCGGTTTTCATTTTTTGAGATAAAAAACGGGGAGAAGAGCGGTCTATGTGGTTGTTTACGCAGGCAATAACGGAGGTACTAACCTTCCCGGCAGTGGAAGCAGTGCTGACGCGGGCATTGGCTAATGCACGTCAGCTGATGGTGAAGGCGAGTACCTGGAGACAACAGCATCAGCAGCGGTTGAAGCGATATCGGCAGCAGAGCTCAGCGGCGGCGTTGTCCACAACTTGGCGCTCAATGGCGCCGAAGATTTCAAGAGCTTTGAGGGAGGAGAAAGCTGCTTGGAGCGAGTCTGATGTTCCGGCGGCCGGGCTAACCTCCGTACAAAGAAACTGAGGCGGACCCAGGAGGAGGGCGAGGATCCACACGCTGCCGAGCAAGGAAGGAGCACAATACGAAGTAAGGAGGCTGGTAGCGGCGTGGGGGAGAAACCTAAAAAAAAAGACAAAAGTAAGGCAGCTTTGATAAACAAAGGAAATAAAGGAAAAGCAGCAGAACAAGGGAATTTGAGACAACCACTAGTTTCAGAGACTTTTTTTCCTGTTTCCGCAAATAACTCTCAGGCGTCTGGTACCACTATAGCCCAACCAGACTCCGTGGAAGTCGTGGGCTTAGACCCTGACCCTGACCGTGGCTCCCTCGCGAAAGAAGTAGACAGTAACTTGTTGGCATCTAGCTTTTCAACAGAGACTGATATTGTGGGAATTCCAAACAAGAAGGCTTACAGAGATATTGAACCGCTACAAGGAGGTCCGTTACAGGAGAAAGAGGAGAACTCTTCTGGGCAGGACAAACAGAGGCATGGAAAGGAGGGTGAAATGACAACTGATAATGGCAATGTTAGAAACGTGAATAATGTACCAAACAATATAGATGTCGACCTTGGCAGTATAGAGAATGGCAGCATTTTACATCATGCTGAGGAGAGCACTTTACCTCCAAACCCGGGATCAGATAACATTTTGGTTCTAACAGAGGCATTAACAGAGGCACTAAGGGAGGAACAAAGCAGTGTTAACGCTCCTAATCTGTTTGTTACTACAGGGGGGGATAATAACGAGACTAATATGAGTAAACACTCTGATATGGGGAGGGATGGAAAAGGAAATGGTAATGGTAATAATAATATGAATAACATGATTAACAGCGACCCTAAGGTTCTGATATCTATAACTGGTTCCCCTACTGATGAATGTTTTTTCTCTGTTAATGAGGGCGAGGAGGAAGGAGAAGAGGTGGGGGCGGTCGGGGGAGGTGAGTCGGAGGATTCTTCTATTGCAGACTTGGGGAGTGATCAGACATTGTCAGGACTAGTAACAGAGACCATATCTACATCTGGTTCTGGAGAGGTCTCTGACCAAGATCTAGCTGCAAAACGCAAATCTAAAGTCTTGACTAAAAAAAGGAGAAGAACAAAAGGATCTATAAGCCCAGCAGCTATTAATGTCGCAAAGAGGCTCGACTGGGACTATGCAGCTACATCTCAGATGTATAAAGAGGGTGTTGGGGCCCTAGATGAAACCATGGGCTCTTTACGGGTGAATGAGGAGAGAGCTAGGCAAGGCCAATCCGAAACTCAGACCCATAGTCAGGGGCAACCTCAACGTCAAAATTCACCTATGGGGTTTGAAATGATGTTTTCTATGCTTAAACAAATTCAAACTGAGGCAAGGGTAGAGAGCCAGAGAGCCAGACAGGAAAGCAAAAAAATACAAAGTTCCCTTCGAAAAGTAAATAAAGCGTGCACAGATTTGGCAGGGAGAGTTACGGAGGTCGAAGGAAGAACTGGGGCCCTGGAAGATGAAATGAAGGGTTGGAAGGAATTTAGACAGGATCAAGAGAAGACTAACAGTGATGTATTATGGAAGCTTGAAGATTTCGAGAATAGGCAGCGGAGAAATAATGTCAGACTCCTAGGCATTCCGGAAGGAAGAGAGGGACAGGACGTTAGAGCTTACACAATAGAACTTCTTAAGGGAGCACTCCCAGACATAAAAGGCTGGGACTGGGAATCAGAGATTCAACGTGCTCACAGATTCCCATTTACACAGAGGAAGGGGGATGGCTCAAATAAGCCTAGAGCAATCTTAATCTATGTGGGCAACTATTTATTGAGAGAAGAGATAATGGCCAAAGCAAGGCCACAGGCAAAATGTAGATACCAGGAGGTAGAGTTTTTTGCTAGACCAGACTTCTGCAACACAACGGTAGAGCGTAGGTGGAGACTGCGGGAACTAATAGCTCCGTTTCAGAGAATTGGCTGTGAGGCATATGTAATGTTCCCCAGTAGACTGAAGGTGGTAAAAGATGGTCAATTTAAAATTTTCCATTCTGAGATCAGAGCGGCTGAATTTTTGGCATGGCTCAAGGAAAGGAACTCACAGAATCACACACACTCTCAGGCACAGGCCGATAGGGAACTAGCGGTAGACTTGCTAGCTAAAGGCAGCAGGATATAAAGTTTGGATTTTGGAATTAGAGTAGAAGCACAAGAACAGAGAATTGTATTGTATTGTACTGTTATGTAATTTTGTAGATAGGTATCAATAAGTGTGCACCTTCTTTGCCAATGGGCAGGAAGACAATAGGAGTGGGGGGGGGGGGGCGGGGCCCAAGCAGACACAGCTGTCACACATAGGTCCCTTGGACCTATTTGCCTGTAGGGGGGGTGGGTTAGTCGGGGTGGGGGGCCAGGGTGGGGGACACGGGGGGGGCAAGGAGCACAGAGCAAATTGGAAATCTAGAACACAGGAAACATTATGGAAGAAGAGGATTAACAAAATGGCAGAAATATTGGTGTTGTATAAAGCCGTGGTCACAAAGTGTATTATGTTTTTTTTTTTAAATGAGCAAAATTATGGTTATATTTGTCAAAAACCCAGGATGAGTATCCAAATAATGACATGGAACGTGTGTGGTCTTAACGATAAGGCAAAAAGACAGAAGGTAGCAGTCTTGATCAAAAACCTAAGATTAGACTTTTTAATACTCCAAGAGACTCACATACAGGTGTCCGAAATTAGGCTGCTAGACCAGCTAGGCCTCGCTGTCATAGCGCACTCTAGGCAGGGAACCAGGAATAGGGGTGTTGCTGTGATGGCAAAGCAAAGAGTTATCACCACTAGAAAAAAATGGGAGGATGTTTGGGGTAGATGGGCCTTAATAGAGTGTATGGTTGGAGAAACATGGGTTACCCTTGGGTCTATTTACGGATCTACAGGAGATGATCCGGAGATTTTTGAAGAAATCGATATCGAGTTGGCGACCTGGGCTCCATTTATATTGATAGGAGGAGATTTTAATATCAATGGAGCAGGGGGATTGGGGTTGGGGCTAGGACCCCCAGTCAAATATAAGGGAAGGAAGAAAAGAGTTTTTAAAGCAATCTATAATTTAGCTAGAAATAATGGATTACTTGATGTATGGGATACTCTTAACCCAGGTCAAGATGGCTTTACATATTACTCAGCACCCCATAGAATAAGCGTGAGACTAGATTATTTTTTAATTAGTAGTCAAGGCATCGATGGGGCAGACATTGAAAGAATACCAAGGTTGTTATCGGACCATAACCCTCTTATCACCAATTTAAAGGGCATGACAACGGTAAGGAAGGTCTCGGAGTGGACATTTGAAAAGGCACTGCTAGTGGAGGATGCATACATTCAACATATGAAGAGATGGATAACTGAATTCTTGAATATAAATAGACATACAGCACCCGTAGGGATAGTTTGGGATTGTTTTAAGGCCGGAGTGAGGGGTGAGACCATCAGCTTCGGGGCTAGGAAAAGGAAACAGGACAAAGAAAGAAGCGATGGGGTAAAGAGGGAATTATTGTTGGCAGAGGAGGAATTAAACAATAGGACAGATCAAACTGGTAATGGAGCTCCAACGGATTCTGCATACATGAAACTTGTAAAATTACGAATGGAAGCAGAAGAATATATAGCAGAGAGGGCAGCTAAACAATATACAGTGAATAGAGAGAATTGTTATGAGATGAATGAAAGAGTTGGCAAAATGTTAGCAGCCAGAACTAGACAGAAGGCATCTCTTGGTGAGATAAAAGCAATAAAAGACAGTTCAGGGGTGATTGTAACCAATGTACAACAAATAAGGGAAGTCTTCAGGAACTTTTATACGAAGTTATACTTTGAAAACGTAATAAAAGATCCTGAAGACATAATGGAGTACTTGAATTACTATGAGGGGAGGCAGTTGGATGAAACAGAGAAGCAGAGGGTCGATAACTCGTTAGACTTAGAGGAGGTAAAAGCAGCTATGAAGAGTTTATCATCAGGAAAGGCGGCCGGTCCAGATAAAATCCCGTTGGAGTTTTATAAGGTGTTTTGGGAGGAGTTAGGAGGAGATATGCTTTATATTATGAAACAGGCACAGAAGGGATGCTCAATACCAAACACCTGGTCTGAGGCTGAAATTGTGGTCATCCTTAAGAAAGGGAAAACACCAGCAGATCCGGGGTCATACAGACCAATTACTCTCATGAACACAGACACAAAGATATACTCAAAGGCACTGGCAACAAGATTCGCCAGTGTAATAACACCTCTAGTTACTACCACCCAACATGGTTTTATACCGGGACGGGGGACTACGCACCACGTAAGGAAGTTAATTACCCTTATGGACAAAACAGAGGCTAGCGGGGACCCATTCGCGGTATTATTACTGGATGCTGAAAAAGCTTTCGACCGTGTATCATGGGTATATTTGTGGAGTGTTTTGGAAAAATTGGGATTTGGTAATGGCTTTTTGACAGCGATAAAGACACTGTATAGAGATCCAATTGCGGCAATTAGAGTTCATCCGGGTTTAACGGATAAAGTAAAAATTAATAGGGGCACAAGGCAGGGTTGCCCATGCTCCCCGCTACTGTTTGCAATATATCTAGACCCGTTAATCCGGTGATTGGAGTCAAATAGGAATATTCCCCCAATCGTTACACTTAGGGGGGAGTGTAAGATTTTGGCTTATGCTGATGACGTGGCGGTTATAACACCATCACCCACAGAGGCTATAAGATATGTGGAACAGGAGGCAAAAGAATTTGGGAAGGTGTCTGGGTATTCCTTGAACACCGGAAAAACACAAATTATAAAAAATAATAAGGCTCTATGCCAGGATCCACGGGTGGCGCAGACGGGAACTTATCTGGGAATAACCATAACCTCAGACTTAGAAAAGATAGTAGAACTGAATATTGATCCTATTGTACGGAAAGTAGGGGGAGAACTAGATAGACTGAACAATCTCCACCTTACTTTGGTTGGAAGAGTGAATATTGTAAAAATGTTAATTATGCCGAAATTTTTGTACCTCTTTCGAACAATTCCCTTATGGTTTGATAACGTGTGGTTTAAAAGGATTGAGAATATGACTAATAAATTTATTTGGTCCAAAGGCAAAACTAGGAGGGCGGCGAGATTCCTGGCACTCCCACGGGAAAGAGGAGGATGGGCATTACCAGACTTTAAGCTCTATTACTGGGCCGCTGCTCTGCAGTATATGGTAGGATTAATAGGTGGAGCTGAAGCAGAAGGAGAAGACCATCTGGGGTCATTAGCAATATATGGCATATTGATGGGTGAAGAAACTAAAAATATTTTTTTGAAAAACTTTGACACGGCGTACTTTAAAAGAACACGCTTCAAGACTATTTTGGGTGCATACAATATATGGAAGGCTTTTATGAAAAAGTTTGGTTTGGGGAAATTCAATAGATATACGAGGTTATATGAGAATATGTTATTTCCGGGAGATATATTCTCTGACTCAGTATATACAGAGTGGTATCGGAAAGGGGTAACAAAAATGGGGGACGTTATGGGGACACAAGGGGTGAAACAATTTGCAATAATACAGAAAAAATTTAATTTGTCAACAAGTCACTTCTTCAAATATTTACAAGTAAGAAGCTTCCTACAAAATAAAAGAGGGGGGACAAGAGGATTTGAAAAAAATAACATATTAGAGATAATAGAGACTGGAGTAGATTGTACAATTAAAAGGTTCTACGCCGAGCTAAATGAACATAGACCAGACGACATGGTTAAATGGGGGGAAACCTGGTCAACGAAGCTGGGCATAGAACAAGAATGTTTTAATGTATCATTAGAATTAGGGACGAATATTCTATGATCTGCGTCATTACAGGCACAGCACTATAAGACCATGTATTGGCTATACTACACCCCGGCTAACTTAGCACAATGGGGGGCGACAACCGGTATAAACTGCCCTAGGTGTATGAGTGTAGATGCAGATGCTATTCATATGTTTGCAACATGTCCATGTTTAGCTACAATACTTAAGGAGATAGAAATGTTTTTACAAAGGGCATTAAAACTACCTGCTAACTTAACACCTGCGATTATCTTGCTAGGTGTAAATGGAAGTAATGAAGATGAGGCAGGGAACTACTTTATTTTTATTGCCATGGCAGTGTATAGATTATGTGTCGCCTCTGCATGGTTAGAACAAATGGCACCATCATTCCAGCAATGGTTAGCTAGGTTGTTGAGTATATATAATTTAGAAAGAGCGATCTACTCAAGAAGAGGGGAAAAGTCGAGGAAATTAGGTTTGAAAATATGGGAGATAATAACGAAATGGAAGGAAGAAGGATGATTTGTATAGGAAATATATATAATCTGTATATAATTGGTATATAATGTATAATGTATATAGTGTATATAATTGATATCAATATGTAAGTATAAGGAGAGTGACTCCATTCCAATAAGGATTGATGTAATATCTTGGTATGAAGAAGAAGTTTTCTGTTTAGGGCATAATGAGCCATATGGCGCAAATCTCTTATGATTATGTATTACTGTTTTCTTTATTATTTGCTCCACGCCCCCTCTGGGTTCCAGAGGGTGGAAAATATCTAAAAAATCTGTCAATAAAAAGAATTTAAAAAAAAAAATCATTAATGAATATGGTATTTTACTAAAACGACATATGTGCAATAACGACGCGATTTATTTTTGTATGACCCAAATTACAATTTATCATACAAATATAAAAGCAATCCAACAGATTGTTAATATTATAAATACGGGAAAGCTCAAATCCGTATTTTACTGAGTAATAATAGAACCTCAATGGTAAAAGTTAATAATCGATGGTCAACAGAGCTGGGAATAATTTAACTAAAGGATTGATTGTTAAAATATCTTATTGTATTTTACTGTTATATATAAATGATTTGTGTATTTATTTATATATTGCGGAATTTTGCACATAATGAATGTAAAGTTTTTGCACAATACACGGTGAAGTAACCATGTGATTGTATTTCTTCCATTGTAATTGTAAATGTCGATCACATGACACATTGGAAAAATGTACTGCCACTTTAAATTGTTTCCCAATTGCACTATCATTTGTCGAGTGAACAAGCGGCGCAAGCCGCGAAACGCGTCTCTGACCTTTTGGCAATAAACAATTGAGGCTCCAAAACTGGGTCCGTGTCCTGTGTAGCTGGCGGCGGCACGTGACTGACAACGCGGCGGCAGAGTCGACAGGATTGTCGTGATATATATATATATATATATATATATATATATATATATATATATATATATATATATATATATATACAGTGCAAATCCTCGAACCTCCACGCTGGCAGCGCGGCGAAAGAAGAAGGCAGACCCCACGTTTTCAGGCAGGATGTTATATTTATTTAGGACCTTTCAAATGACGCGTTTCTAGTACAATGTACTCTTGTTCACACACCGTTAAAACAGTCAACCTGTTAATTTATATGCTTTTTTTCCCTGACCCTTCCTAAAGGCCACACCTCCTGTCGTGCATCACATGACTGTGAAAACAAACATAGAAATGGGTGCTACATTACAGATGGGAGAAAAGACGACTAATTCTTGGTGTAATCACTTGATCACAACATTGCAAGAAAAAATTATATATGTATATAATGTATAACACCGTATATACAACAATTCATGCTGTTATAAAATATATTATACGTCATCATATTTAAAAAATGTACATTGTGACATTTATAAACACTGTACATTTCCTATCGCAATAGTATTGCACATATCTCATAAATGGCCATAGTGAATATCTTAACTGCTTGAATGCAGAATACCCGAACCACGGGCTATTAAAGTGACTGGTGCTTGATATTTCCTGCTTGAATGCAATTATCCAAAAAAGGATATAAAGTGCCTAATGCAGATTTATGTAAACTGAGAACCAGTCTGATACTGAACATTAAAGCCTGAATTCACTAGATCATGCGATGTAAACATATCTGTGACAACTTACTTTGTGATACCCATGAGCTGATATCTAAAATATTTATTTAAAAATCCAAAATTCATGAATTTACATATGTCATAAATATCAAGACCTATATACAAATATGTACAAAAAATATAACTATATATATACTATATAGTGTAACATAACCACCACTAACTTTGTGCTTATATGTGCATGTGCCAATGTGAGTGGGAAAAACAAATTGGTTGGGAGAAAAATATAACACTATGTACAATTCTAAAAAAAGAGAGAAAGAAGTTGCAACCTTCATAATACACACGTATTGTCAATATGTACCGGATATACAAAAGTGGTACATCTTGAGCGTGTGTGATAGATTTAATAGCTCAGTGGGCTGTAAGAAATTGGAATCGGAAACAACCATAAATCCGAAAACCAATATTGTAAGTAGCCTACATTGTCCAAATCCAATGTCCCGAAAAACTCAGCCCTCAAAGACACCACTGGGGGAGACATTTATAGAAAATTGTGTAGATCCTCCATGGCGTTGAGCCCGTGTGGCTGTTTGCTGTCCAACGCCACGATATATTGAGTCTCTAACCTTCTGAGTATTTTGTACCTGTCACCCCCGTCTCAAAAGGGGCACTGCATCGATGACATAATACCTTAGAAACGTCAGATCCCTGGCGTGTACCATGTCAAAGTGTCGTGCCACGGGGTAGGCGGAATCATGATTCACTATTGCGCGGAAATGCTGCAATATCCTCACGTGCACCTGCGACCTGGTGCTACCCACATAGCTCAGGCCGCAGGTGCAGGTCAGGACATATACAGCAAACTCCGTGCGGCAGTTAAAGCTGCCCTTAATTGCCGTCCTGGTGCCAGAAAATGGATTATCATAATGGGTGGTGTTTTGCCCAAATTTGCATGCACGGCATGAGCTGCACTTGAAAAAGCCCTTTCTAGTGAGCAGTCACTGCCACTGACTAGCTCAGGACTAGATTTAACTAGCTTACTATGCATGCTATAGGCTTTTTTAAAGGTGACAATAGGTCTGTCAGAGACTCTCGAGTTCAAGACATCATCTGTTTTTAAAATGGGCCAATGCCAATTAATGATGGCTTTAATTTGCCTTTGCTGGCGGCTATATGTGATAATAAGCCTAGGCGATTGATCACAGTTATCCGCCTCTAGAGACTTTGGTGACAAAAGAGAAGATCTAGACCTCTCCTGAGCTTTTGTTAATGCCCTGGAAAGGGTGGTCTCATTGTAGCCTCTGGCCCTCAAACGTTCCATCATGGCTATTGCGCCCTCTTTGAACTTCTCCTCACTGTTGCAGATTCGCTTTATTCTCAAAAGTTCCCCCAGCGGAATGCTTTCTATCACATGTCGGGGGTGTCCACTGCTGGCATGCAGTATGCTGTTGCCAGCAGTGGGTTTACGATGTAAAGAGGTAATGATGTCAATCTGGACATCCAAAAATTGGGCCGAATGTCTGCTTATATTGGAAGTGAAGAAAAGATTACTAGTGTTGGTGTTAAGAGCATCGACAAATTGTTGTGCGCTGGAAATGTCACCTTGATATATACAGAAAACATCATCAATAAATCTCATCCAGTACAGGACATTATTGTAGCCCGGTGTTGCCAAAAGATCCCGCTCCTCCCACCAGCCCACGTGTAAGCACGCGTAGCTGGGGGAGAAGCAGGATCCCATGGCAACACCTCTGGTCTGTCTCCAAACGTCTTTGCCGTACAAGAAAAAATTATTGTTAAGACACCAATTTACTAGATCACATAACATTTGATTGTGTCCGTAATACTCACTGTGTCCTGTGTCACTCTGTCCTAAATAGTGTTTAATAGCCTCAAACCCTTACAATGTTCAATACATGTGTGCAATGATTATATGTATATATATATATATATATATGCTGCAGGAACTATATATGTATTACCTACTGGCGGTTGTTATAGTTAGAACCTACTTTCCATACGAAAAAGCATTTTTTGATTTGCTAATAACTTTGGCATTGTTTGACAAAAAAAGGTCAATCCAGGTCAGTTCTTATCCTGAAAGTTTGGGGGTGATACGTCAAGCAGGGGCTGAGAAAAAAGTGTTTTCTCAAGGTTAATTTCCATAGGAAACTTTAGCCAAGGCTACAGCTTGAACTGCTGAATGGAATTACAGCAACTTTGGCAAAAAGGTAGCGCTTGGTTCAGAAAGCAACCTTTTTTTAAATGGTGTAAATCCATTGGGTGCACGAATCAGTACAATTTGTCTTTTTTTAAATGAAGCGAGGGCTCACCCATTTCATTTAAATGAGCCCCCACGTGGGCCAGGTCCCAGGGGCAATCTAATTATATCGCAACCACCTCGGGGCTATGTAAATTAGGTGTGGGAGGGCACAAGTCCCTCCCGCAGCCCTGGGGCCCACCATCACCCGGGGCTTTGAAAATAGAGGTTTGGGGGCTGTGTGGCCCCCCTCCAGGAGCGCTTGATGGCCCTGGGGACCACCACCCCCCGCAGGGCCGGCGCCTGCAATGTCCCGGGGTGTCCACCCCCAGGACATTGCCGTTTTCCTATGTTAGGGAGGGAGCATGGCTTCCACCCTGTGATAGCAAAGCCGGGTTTGCTTTGTTGAAGCGAGAGGAGGAAAATCTCCTCTTGCTTCAATATAGGAAAGGAGAATTGCTTTTGGACAAGGGAAGCTGCATGTTAGCAGCTCCCGTTGTATAGGGAGTTTTAGTTTCTCTTTTCACATTATATGGGGATCAGGTAAAAATATGTGTCGTGCTGAAAGGTCACCAATTGCACGGGTGTAGTTGGCAGGGTATACACCTGTTACAACGCATTTTTTACTCCGCACTACCATTACAACGCGACTTTTACAACGCATACCATTACAACGCATTGCGCTGGGGGGCGCTCTAGGATAGGGAATAAGTATAATTTACTATCCAACACCTTCCCTAGGGTCCACGGGGACTGGAGTTAGAATAGTAAATTATACTTACCACTATCCAGCACCTCAAAGCGCTATGCGTTGTAATGGTATGCGTTGTAATGGTCGCGTTGTAATGGTAGGTAGTTGTAATGGTATGCGTTGTAATGTCATACATCCAGTTGGCAGCAATGGGATTTTCCCCAGATATCTGAGCTGGTGGATTTATATGAAGCTGAAGCTAATGCAAATATAAATGAGGAAAAGCACCTGGGCGAGGATGTGTCATTACGGCCAGAGCTGCCGATTTTGGAAGTGGAGAACCAAAGTCCTCATTACGATGGTGGTGGGACCAACACCGTGAGGCTATCGGTGGTAGTCCCACCGCCATCGAACCCTGAATGTTCGCCCGCGGCATTATGATGGCGGGCAGATGGAGGGTGGGCAGAGAGACTGACCACCACGCATATAACAGGCTCAAGAAACCTGTCGGACCGGCGGACGTACTTGAAGGCCTACAATGGTGGCGGGGCCTGCTGAGGCACTGCTGTAGGGATTACAACGTCCCTTTCCGCCGGCTGTTTCATGGAAGTTAACCTGGCGGAAATGGACTTGGGGCCTGTTGCAGGCCCCCCTTCACCGCTGATCCTCCAATATGGCCCTGGGGGGGCACCTATGGTGCTCCACTACATATCCCTACACAATCCGAAAGGCACCGCATGGTGCCTGTCACATAGTGCAGTAATATGTCAGATGTGTTTGTTTTGTACCGCAATACAAAATATGCACATTGCGACTGCCTTGAAGGCAGTTGCATCCTAATCCCTATGGTGGACCTCCGACTCCTAGTCGGGCGGTCCTTGTTCCACCAAGGCGCCGGTCGGACATAAGATCGATGTCCGACCCGCATCGTAATGAGACCCCAAGTCGAGTTTCAGGGTCGGCTCAACATCCTGTGGTTCTCAGCAAATCACATAATCTCTCCACCTTAAAACACATGAATGTGACCTTCTGTAATGTAAACTGTGCTCATGTAAATCGCCCTAATACTTTCGAATCGAGTTTGCGCTGTTTAACGCTGTAAGAAATAAAATAAATATAATGAACATGCCAGTGAAACGCTGCCCTTAAGTTAAGTTTGCATGCCTCAAAAACGCATTATTGACACAGTTGGTCGGCTTTGTTAACAATATATTATGATTTTGACATTTATCGCTGTAAAAATCCCTCAGAAAATATACTTAAACTGATGCTCAACAAATCAGCGCCCTTTTGCTCTCTATTAAGTAAGACAGGAAGGTCGATTCCGAGCACAAGCCAAACTGCTGCTCAAAGCTTAAGACAACATCTTTGCAGACATCCGAAGAGCTCACTGATTAATTAGGAAATGAATGTGTTGGCCGGCCAGACAGTGCACAGGCATTGTAACAGCTGGGATTAATAACCCTTCATTTACTGCTACTGCAAATCGTCAGAGCATACTGTATATCAAATCACATTCCAAAGAATTACTAACCTACAGCAAACTAGATCCTATAACTTCAAATGAGTTCTCCCTTTGTGACATGGAATTATCTTTCGGTGGCATTCATAATTCAGAAATGAGTGTTTAGAATAACTGCCATATGGGACACCATAAGAGAGTTTTAGAGTTTTATATAATGTTTGCTATGTTTTGATAAAATGATTTTACGTTGTGCATTTTCAGGCATTATGTGCCATTTTGTGAAGCCAAGGGAGGTATTCCATAGGAGACTATGAGTGAGAGGAGGGACCCGCAGACATTTTCTGACCCGATGAATGTGTTCTGATGTGTTAGATTGTCCTAATGGTGTGTTCCATAGTGGGGATGGGTCGAGGAACTGCCAAACAAACTAATGTGTGGTTGATGCGGGCTATATGTTGCCTCAGTATTGTGCACCCCGGTTGAGGTAAAGATCTTAAACTCTGGGGTTAAACTGTGTCTATTGTGGTGGTGTAGTGCATCGTTTAAAGGCTCGTCAGACCTCACAATGCACTACAGCATGGGTACTCACAAACCTTCTCTCAGGGGCCAACTTTACTGTGTGGTTTGTGTCCGAGGGCCGCACCGGTGGGGGCGGGGTCAGTGGGGGAGGGTGCGGGCTTGATCAAGAAAAAAAAATGTTGACCATGAGGTTGATCACAGGTCCCTGCAGCGGATGCCTTTGTCCACTGAGCCACCAGACCCGGCATATACACATCTCTCTCCCTCCCTCACTCACTCCCTCTCTCGCTCTCTCTCTCCCTCCCTCTCTCTCTCCCTCTCTCCCTCCCTATCCACTCCCTCTCTCCCTCCCTCGCTCCCTGTCTTGCTCCCTCTCTTCCTCTCCCCCTCCCTCGCTCCCTCTCTCTCTCTCTCTCCCTCGCTCCCACCCTCCCTCGCTCCCTCCCTCTGTCTGTCTGTTTGTCTTTCCCTCTCACCCCCTCTCACTCCCTCCCTCCCTCACTCACTCCCTCCCTCACTCATTCCCTCCCTCACTCACTCACTCCCTCACTCACTCACTCTCTCACTCTCCCTCCCTCACTCCCTCCCTCACTCCCTCCCTCTCTCCCTCCCTCTCTCGCTCCCTGTTTCGCTCTCTCTTGCCCCCGCTCTCCCTTTCTCTCCCTCCCTCCCTCTCCCTCTCCCTCGCTCCCACCTTCCCTCGCTCCCACCCTCCCTTGCTCCCTCCCTCTGTCTGTCTCTCTCATTCCCGCTCTCTCTCACTCCCTGTCTCTCATCCCCTCTCTCTCACTCCCTCTGTCCGTCTGTCTCTCTCTGTCTCCTTCCCTCTGTCTGTCTCTCTCTCACTCCCTCCCTCACTCCCCCTCTCTCACTCCCTCTCTCTCTCACTCTCCACCTCTCTCACTCCCCCCTCACTTCCCCCTCCCCGTCTTCCTCCGTGACTCCCTCCCTCTCAATCCCCGTCTCCTTCCCTCTCTCTCTCACTCTCCCCCTCCCTCACTCCCTCTCTCCTACCCTCCCTCCCTCTCTCTACCTCCCTCTGTCATCTCACCCTGCCTGTGTGTCAGCCTGGGCTGATACAGCTTCCAGGTGCACACACACACACAGCCACCCAAGTATTTCACAGGTCATTAAAGGCCATTTGCATGCTAACGAGGCTTTGTTTAATTTCACCTCATCTCAGGCCCCTGCAGCTCCACTCTGGCTATGCGAGAATCGCCCGGCCCCGCCAGAGCAGCAGAGACACTCAGAGTCGCACTGCAGCAGACACTTTAAAAAAAAAAAATACATGGGTATGATGTTTGCAAGGTCCGCGGGCAGCCAAGGAAGGCTTGCCGGGCCGTACTATGAGTACCCATGCACTAC